>NW_026691459.1:0-96918 GCF_020826845.1 Diceros bicornis minor
AACTCACGCGCCATCCCACTTCCAGCCATCACCCCCACGCCTGCCCCCGGGGCCAGCCCCACCACAGAGAGGCCGGTTGGTTCCTGCTCACCTCTGTGCCGTCCTTCCCGACCTGACCCCAGTGCAGGGGATAAGCTTCAGACAAGTCTTTCCATGTCCCTCTGCATGACAATAGACTTCCTCCCCTCTCCCATTCCACAGGCCCACCCACCAGGGACATCCACCTTTGTCATTAGCTCAGGAGAGGATGCAAGATGAGAATCTCTGCTATTGTGTGGGGAGACTCAGTTTCCCGGGTTTCCCCCATGGACACATGTTCTTCAGCTGGGTCTGATTTTCTCCAGACAAGCTGTCTTGGGAAGGATTTGGCCAGCCCTAAGAACCTGAAGGGAAAGGGCGGAGGGGGGTTCTCTCTCTGCCCCCGACAGCCCCGAGCTGGGTCGGTCCCTCAGACCTGGCCAGGGGCAGCCCATCCCCCGGCGCCCTTCCCCGGGGCATCCAAGGGCAGGCTCGGCGCCAGCCCCACCCCGCTCGCCACTGCCCGACCATCGTCCCTCCCTCGGGGGGCCTGGGCAGGACAGGGACCCGGCTGTGGGAGGCCTCCAGATCTCAGGCCTGGCACACCGTTTACCAGGCTGCTTCCTCCTCTGACGGGGGGCCCAGCACACGCCCCAGGAGACTTGGCAGCCGCCCCCCAGGGCTCTATCCTCTGGAACTCGTCCCCTTGGAAGGGGCCTGGCCCAGGTGCCAGGTTCGGCTGGTCGGCCAGCCTCCTTTGGAGAAAGCAGGCAAGCCGAGCCAGGCTTGCAGTGGCCCTGGCGTGACACCTGCCACCTCAGGCAGAGGGCCTCCCGCGGGCCCTCCATGGCGGGTTTCTCCCCGGAGCCGTGGCCTGGGCACTAGGAAGGCCGGGCCTCCCCGACTCCCGGGAGGAGGGGCTAGCCCACTTGCGCCCTGGCCCCCAAACCCTCTGGTGCCATCTGCCTGTCTCGGCACTTCTGACTCCACAGAGCCTTTCCTACATCTGGGCTGCCTGCCGTGGCAAAGTGCAGGCGTGGGGTGAGGCCATGGCTTTGTCTTTCCAGGAAAAAAATGAGCCCCTGGCCGAAGCAGCAGGCCCAGGCAGAGCCTTGAGCTTGAAGCCCAGTAGGTCTGTGGCCCTCAGGGCCAGAGCAATGCTTTCAAGGCAGGGAAGCGGCCTGCAAGCTGAGTGGGAGTGGGGGAGGGGGAGGGAGACAGCTGAAGCCGAGGCCAGAAGGGCGGCGATGGAAGAGCTGCAGCTGGGTCAGAGCCTGGAGGGAGGGCGGGGCCTTCACTGAGGACCCCCCCCCCCCCCGAGGCCAGCCCTAGGCCCCGGCGGTCGCGCATGCGCCCTTGGCCTGTGCGGTGTGTGGGGGCTTGAACCCAAGCCCGCAGGGCTCCCGGAGCGGCCAGAGAAAGAAGGGCCCATGGAGAGGAAGGCGAGGTGGGCAGGGGGCGCAACCTTACTCTCCTCAGCTCCCTGAGGGAGAGAGAGAGAGACAGAGACAGAGAGAGAGAGATCCCTGACCTCTGAGTCTCTGCCTCCACCGCTGGCTGGTGCCAACTCACGCGCCATCCCACTTCCAGCCATCACCCCCACGCCTGCCCTGGGGCCAGCCCCACCACAGAGAGGCCGGTTGGTTCCTGCTCACCTCTGTGCCGTCCCTTCCCGACCTGACCCCAGTGCAGGGGATAAGCTTCAGACAAGTCTTTCCATGTCCCTCTGCATGACAATAGACTTCCTCCCCTCTCCCATTCCACAGGCCCACCCACCAGGGACATCCACCTTTGTCATTAGCTCAGGAGAGGATGCAAGATGAGAATCTCTGCTATTGTGTGGGGAGACTCAGTTTCCCGGGTTTCCCCCATGGACACATGTTCTTCAGCTGGGTCTGATTTTCTCCAGACAAGCTGTCTTGGGAAGGATTTGGCCAGCCCTAAGAACCTGAAGGGAAAGGGCGGAGGGGGGTTCTCTCTCTGCCCCCGACAGCCCCGAGCTGGGTCGGTCCCTCAGACCTGGCCAGGGGCAGCCCATCCCCGGCGCCCTTCCCCGGGGCATCCAAGGGCAGGCTCGGCGCCAGCCCCACCCCCGCTCGCCACTGCCCGACCATCGTTCTCCTCGGGGGGCCTGGGCAGGACAGGGACCCGGCTGTGGGAGGCCTCCAGATCTCAGGCCTGGCACACCGTTTACCAGGCTGCTTCCTCCTCTGACGGGGGCCCAGCACACGCCCCAGGAGACTTGGCAGCCGCCCCCAGGGCTCTAGCCTCTGGAACTCGTCCCCTTGGAAGGGGCCTGGCCCAGGTGCCAGGTTCGGCTGGTCGGCCAGCCTCCTTTGGAGAAAGCAGGCAAGCCGAGCCAGGCTTGCAGTGGCCCTGGCGTGACACCTGCCACCTCAGGCAGAGGGCCTCCCGCGGGCCCTCCATGGCGGGTTTCTCCCCGGAGCCGTGGCCTGGGCACTAGGAAGGCCGGGCCTCCCCGACTCCCGGGAGGAGGGGCTAGCCCACTTGCGCCCTGGCCCCCAAACCCTCTGGTGCCATCTGCCTGTCTCGGCACTTCTGACTCCACAGAGCCTTTCCTACATCTGGGCTGCCTGCCGTGGCAAAGTGCAGGCGTGGGGTGAGGCCATGGCTTTGTCTTTCCAGGAAAAAATGAGCCCCTGGCCGAAGCAGCAGGCCAGGCAGAGCCTTGAGCTTGAAGCCCAGTAGGTCTGTGGCCCTCAGGGCCAGAGCAATGCTTTCAAGGCAGGGAAGCGGCCTGCAAGCTGAGTGGGAGTGGGGGAGGGGAGGGAGACAGCTGAAGCCGAGTCCAGAAGGGCAGCTATGGAAGAGCTGCAGCTGGGTCAGAGGCTGGAGGGAGGGCGGGGCCTTCACTGAGGACCCCCCCCCCCCGACGTCAGCCCTAGGCCCTGGCGGTCGCGCATGCGCCCTTGGCCTGTGCGGTGTGTGGGGGCTTGAACCCAAGCCCGCAGGGCTCCCGGAGCGGCCAGAGAAATAGGGCCCATGGAGAGGAAGGCGAGGTGGGCAGGGGGCGCAACCTTACTCTCCTCAGCTCCCTGAGGGAGAGAGAGAGAGACAGAGACAGAGAGAGAGAGATCCCTGACCTCTGAGTCTCTGCCTCCACCGCTGGCTGGTGCCAACTCACGCGCCATCCCACTTCCAGCCATCACCCACACGCCTGCCCCGGGGCCAGCCCCACCACAGAGAGGCCGGTTGGTTCCTGCTCACCTCTGTGCCGTCCCTTCCCGACCTGACCCCAGTGCAGGGGATAAGCTTCAGACAAGTCTTTCCATGTCCCTCTGCATGACAATAGACTTCCTCCCCTCTCCCATTCCACAGGCCCACCCACCAGGGACATCCACCTTTGTCATTAGCTCAGGAGAGGATGCAAGATGAGAATCTCTGCTATTGTGTGGGGAGACTCAGTTTCCCGGGTTTCCCCCATGGACACATGTTCTTCAGCTGGGTCTGATTTTCTCCAGACAAGCTGTCTTGGGAAGGATTTGGCCAGCCCTAAGAACCTGAAGGGAAAGGGCGGAGGGGGGTTCTCTCTCTGCCCCCGACAGCCCCGAGCTGGGTCGGTCCCTCAGACCTGGCCAGGGGCAGCCCATCCCCCGGCGCCCTTCCCCGGGGCATCCAAGGGCAGGCTCGGCGCCAGCCCCACCCCGCTCGCCACTGCCCGACCATCGTCCTCCCTCGGGGGGCCTGGGCAGGACAGGGACCCGGCTGTGGGAGGCCTCCAGATCTCAGGCCTGGCACACCGTTTACCAGGCTGCTTCCTCCTCTGACGGGGGCCCAGCACACGCCCCAGGAGACTTGGCAGCCGCCCCCAGGGCTCTATCCTCTGGAACTCGTCCCCTTGGAAGGGGCCTGGCCCAGGTGCCAGGTTCGGCTGGTCGGCCAGCCTCCTTTGGAGAAAGCAGGCAAGCCGAGCCAGGCTTGCAGTGGCCCTGGCGTGACACCTGCCACCTCAGGCAGAGGGCCTCCCGCGGGCCCTCCATGGCGGGTTTCTCCCCGGAGCCGTGGCCTGGGCACTAGGAAGGCCGGGCCTCCCCGACTCCCGGGAGGAGGGGCTAGCCCACTTGCGCCCTGGCCCCCAAACCCTCTGGTGCCATCTGCCTGTCTCGGCACTTCTGACTCCACAGAGCCTTTCCTACATCTGGGCTGCCTGCCGTGGCAAAGTGCAGGCGTGGGGTGAGGCCATGGCTTTGTCTTTCCAGGAAAAAATGAGCCCCTGGCCGAAGCAGCAGGCCCAGGCAGAGCCTTGAGCTTGAAGCCCAGTAGGTCTGTGGCCCTCAGGGCCAGAGCAATGCTTTCAAGGCAGGGAAGCGGCCTGCAAGCTGAGTGGGAGTGGGGGAGGGGAGGGAGACAGCTGAAGCCGAGGCCAGAAGGGCGGCGATGGAAGAGCTGCAGCTGGGTCAGAGCCTGGAGGGAGGGCGGGGCCTTCACTGAGGACCCCCCCCCCCCGAGGCCAGCCCTAGGCCCCGGCGGTCGCGCATGCGCCCTTGGCCTGTGCGGTGTGTGGGGGCTTGAACCCAAGCCCGCAGGGCTCCCGGAGCGGCCAGAGAAAGAAGGGCCCATGGAGAGGAAGGCGAGGTGGGCAGGGGGCGCAACCTTACTCTCCTCAGCTCCCTGAGGGAGAGAGAGAGAGACAGAGACAGAGAGAGAGAGATCCCTGACCTCTGAGTCTCTGCCTCCACCGCTGGCTGGTGCCAACTCACGCGCCATCCCACTTCCAGCCATCACCCCCACGCCTGCCCTGGGGCCAGCCCCACCACAGAGAGGCCGGTTGGTTCCTGCTCACCTCTGTGCCGTCCCTTCCCGACCTGACCCCAGTGCAGGGGATAAGCTTCAGACAAGTCTTTCCATGTCCCTCTGCATGACAATAGACTTCCTCCCCTCTCCCATTCCACAGGCCCACCCACCAGGGACATCCACCTTTGTCATTAGCTCAGGAGAGGATGCAAGATGAGAATCTCTGCTATTGTGTGGGGAGACTCAGTTTCCCGGGTTTCCCCCATGGACACATGTTCTTCAGCTGGGTCTGATTTTCTCCAGACAAGCTGTCTTGGGAAGGATTTGGCCAGCCCTAAGAACCTGAAGGGAAAGGGCGGAGGGGGGTTCTCTCTCTGCCCCCGACAGCCCCGAGCTGGGTCGGTCCCTCAGACCTGGCCAGGGGCAGCCCATCCCCCGGCGCCCTTCCCCGGGGCATCCAAGGGCAGGCTCGGCGCCAGCCCCACCCCTCTCGCCACTGCCCGACCATCGTCCTCCCTCGGGGGGCCTGGGCAGGACAGGGACCCGGCTGTGGGAGGCCTCCAGATCTCAGGCCTGGCACACCGTTTACCAGGCTGCTTCCTCCTCTGACGGGGGCCCAGCACACGCCCCAGGAGACTTGGCAGCCGCCCCCAGGGCTCTAGCCTCTGGAACTCGTCCCCTTGGAAGGGGCCTGGCCCAGGTGCCAGGTTCGGCTGGTCGGCCAGCCTCCTTTGGAGAAAGCAGGCAAGCCGAGCCAGGCTTGCAGTGGCCCTGGCGTGATACCTGCCACCTCAGGCAGAGGGCCTCCCGCGGGCCCTCCATGGCGGGTTTCTCCCCGGAGCCGTGGCCTGGGCACTAGGAAGGCCGGGCCTCCCCGACTCCCGGGAGGAGGGGCTAGCCCACTTGCGCCCTGGCCCCCAAACCCTCTGGTGCCATCTGCCTGTCTCGGCACTTCTGACTCCACAGAGCCTTTCCTACATCTGGGCTGCCTGCCGTGGCAAAGTGCAGGCGTGGGGTGAGGCCATGGCTTTGTCTTTCCAGGAAAAAATGAGCCCCTGGCCGAAGCAGCAGGCCAGGCAGAGCCTTGAGCTTGAAGCCCAGTAGGTCTGTGGCCCTCAGGGCCAGAGCAATGCTTTCAAGGCAGGGAAGCGGCCTGCAAGCTGAGTGGGAGTGGGGGAGGGGAGGGAGACAGCTGAAGCCGAGGCCAGAAGGGCGGCGATGGAAGAGCTGCAGCTGGGTCAGAGCCTGGAGGGAGGGCGGGGCCTTCACTGAGGACCCCCCCGCCCCCCGAGGCCAGCCCTAGGCCCCGGCGGTCGCGCATGCGCCCTTGGCCTGTGCGGTGTGTGGGGGCTTGAACCCAAGCCCGCAGGGCTCCCGGAGCGGCCAGAGAAAGAAGGGCCCATGGAGAGGTAGGCGAGCTGGGCAGGGGGCGCCACCTTACTCTCCTCAGCTCCCTGAGGGAGAGAGAGAGAGACAGAGACAGAGAGAGAGAGATCCCTGACCTCTGAGTCTCTGCCTCCACCGCTGGCTGGTGCCAACTCACGCGCCATCCCACTTCCAGCCATCACCCCCACGCCTGCCCCGGGGCCAGCCCCACCACAGAGAGGCCGGTTGGTTCCTGCTCACCTCTGTGCCGTCCCTTCCCGACCTGACCCCAGTGCAGGGGATAAGCTTCAGACAAGTGTTTCCATGTCCCTCTGCATGACAATAGACTTCCTCCCCTCTCCCATTCCACAGGCCCACCCACCCGGGACATCCACCTTTGTCATTAGCTCAGGAGAGGATGCAAGATGAGAATCTCTGCTATTGTGTGGGGAGACTCAGTTTCCCGGGTTTCCCCCATGGACACATGTTCTTCAGCTGGGTCTGATTTTCTCCAGACAAGCTGTCTTGGGAAGGATTTGGCCAGCCCTAAGAACCTGAAGGGAAAGGGCGGAGGGGGGTTCTCTCTCTGCCCCCGACAGCCCCGAGCTGGGTCGGTCCCTCAGACCTGGCCAGGGGCAGCCCATCCCCCGGCGCCCTTCCCCGGGGCATCCAAGGGCAGGCTCGGCGCCAGCCCCACCCCGCTCGCCACTGCCCGACCATCGTCCTCCCTCGGGGGGCCTGGGCAGGACAGGGACCCGGCTGTGGGAGGCCTCCAGATCTCAGGCCTGGCACACCGTTTACCAGGCTGCTTCCTCCTCTGACGGGGGCCCAGCACACGCCCCAGGAGACTTGGCAGCCGCCCCCAGGGCTCTAGCCTCTGGAACTCGTCCACTTGGAAGGGGCCTGGCCCAGGTGCCAGGTTCGGCTGGTCGGCCAGCCTCCTTTGGAGAAAGCAGGCAAGCCGAGCCAGGCTTGCAGTGGCCCTGGCGTGACACCTGCCACCTCAGGCAGAGGGCCTCCCGCGGGCCCTCCATGGCGGGTTTCTCCCCGGAGCCGTGGCCTGGGCACTAGGAAGGCCGGGCCTCCCCGACTCCCGGGAGGAGGGGCTAGCCCACTTGCGCCCTGGCCCCCAAACCCTCTGGTGCCATCTGCCTGTCTCGGCACTTCTGACTCCACAGAGCCTTTCCTACATCTGGGCTGCCTGCCGTGGCAAAGTGCAGGCGTGGGGTGAGGCCATGGCTTTGTCTTTCCAGGAAAAAATGAGCCCCTGGCCGAAGCAGCAGGCCAGGCAGAGCCTTGAGCTTGAAGCCCAGTAGGTCTGTGGCCCTCAGGGCCAGAGCAATGCTTTCAAGGCAGGGAAGCGGCCTGCAAGCTGAGTGGGAGTGGGGGAGGGGAGGGAGACAGCTGAAGCCGAGGCCAGAAGGGCGGCGATGGAAGAGCTGCAGCTGGGTCAGAGCCTGGAGGGAGGGCGGGGCCTTCACTGAGGACCCCCCCGCCCCCCGAGGCCAGCCCTAGGCCCTGGCGGTCGCGCATGCGCCCTTGGCCTGTGCGGTGTGTGGGGGCTTGAACCCAAGCCCGCAGGGCTCCCGGAGCGGCCAGAGAAAGAAGGGCCCATGGAGAGGTAGGCGAGCTGGGCAGGGGGCGCCACCTTACTCTCCTCAGCTCCCTGAGGGAGAGAGAGAGAGACAGAGACAGAGAGAGAGAGATCCCTGACCTCTGAGTCTCTGCCTCCACCGCTGGCTGGTGCCAACTCACGCGCCATCCCACTTCCAGCCATCACCCCCACGCCTGCCCCGGGGCCAGCCCCACCACAGAGAGGCCGGTTGGTTCCTGCTCACCTCTGTGCCGTCCCTTCCCGACCTGACCCCAGTGCAGGGGATAAGCTTCAGACAAGTCTTTCCATGTCCCTCTGCATGACAATAGACTTCCTCCCCTCTCCCATTCCACAGGCCCACCCACCCGGGACATCCACCTTTGTCATTAGCTCAGGAGAGGATGCAAGATGAGAATCTCTGCTATTGAGTGGGGAGACTCAGTTTCCCGGCTTTCCCCCATGGACACATGTTCTTCAGCTGGGTCTGATTTTCTCCAGACAAGCTGTCTTGGGAAGGATTTGGCCAGCCCTAAGAACCTGAAGGGAAAGGGCGGAGGGGGGTTCTCTCTCTGCCCCCGACAGCCCCGAGCTGGGTCGGTCCCTCAGACCTGGCCAGGGGCAGCCCATCCCCCGGCGCCCTTCCCCGGGGCATCCAAGGGCAGGCTCGGCGCCAGCCCCACCCCGCTCGCCACTGCCCGACCATCGTCCTCCCTCGGGGGGCCTGGGCAGGACAGGGACCCGGCTGTGGGAGGCCTCCAGATCTCAGGCCTGGCACACCGTTTACCAGGCTGCTTCCTCCTCTGACGGGGGCCCAGCACACGCCCCAGGAGACTTGGCAGCCGCCCCCAGGGCTCTAGCCTCTGGAACTCGTCCACTTGGAAGGGGCCTGGCCCAGGTGCCAGGTTCGGCTGGTCGGCCAGCCTCCTTTGGAGAAAGCAGGCAAGCCGAGCCAGGCTTGCAGTGGCCCTGGCGTGACACCTGCCACCTCAGGCAGAGGGCCTCCCGCGGGCCCTCCATGGCGGGTTTCTCCCCGGAGCCGTGGCCTGGGCACTAGGAAGGCCGGGCCTCCCCGACTCCCGGGAGGAGGGGCTAGCCCACTTGCGCCCTGGCCCCCAAACCCTCTGGTGCCATCTGCCTGTCTCGGCACTTCTGACTCCACAGAGCCTTTCCTACATCTGGGCTGCCTGCCGTGGCAAAGTGCAGGCGTGGGGTGAGGCCATGGCTTTGTCTTTCCAGGAAAAAATGAGCCCCTGGCCGAAGCAGCAGGCCAGGCAGAGCCTTGAGCTTGAAGCCCAGTAGGTCTGTGGCCCTCAGGGCCAGAGCAATGCTTTCAAGGCAGGGAAGCGGCCTGCAAGCTGAGTGGGAGTGGGGGAGGGGAGGGAGACAGCTGAAGCCGAGGCCAGAAGGGCGGCGATGGAAGAGCTGCAGCTGGGTCAGAGCCTGGAGGGAGGGCGGGGCCTTCACTGAGGACCCCCCCGCCCCCCGAGGCCAGCCCTAGGCCCTGGCGGTCGCGCATGCGCCCTTGGCCTGTGCGGTGTGTGGGGGCTTGAACCCAAGCCCGCAGGGCTCCCGGAGCGGCCAGAGAAAGAAGGGCCCATGGAGAGGTAGGCGGGGTGGGCAGGGGGCGCCACCTTACTCTCCTCAGCTCCCTGAGGGAGAGAGAGAGAGACAGAGACAGAGAGAGAGAGATCCCTGACCTCTGAGTCTCTGCCTCCACCGCTGGCTGGTGCCAACTCACGCGCCATCCCACTTCCAGCCATCACCCCCACGCCTGCCCCGGGGCCAGCCCCACCACAGAGAGGCCGGTTGGTTCCTGCTCACCTCTGTGCCGTCCCTTCCCGACCTGACCCCAGTGCAGGGGATAAGCTTCAGACAAGTCTTTCCATGTCCCTCTGCATGACAATAGACTTCCTCCCCTCTCCCATTCCACAGGCCCACCCACCCGGGACATCCACCTTTGTCATTAGCTCAGGAGAGGATGCAAGATGAGAATCTCTGCTATTGAGTGGGGAGACTCAGTTTCCCGGCTTTCCCCCATGGACACATGTTCTTCAGCTGGGTCTGATTTTCTCCAGACAAGCTGTCTTGGGAAGGATTTGGCCAGCCCTAAGAACCTGAAGGGAAAGGGCGGAGGGGGGTTCTCTCTCTGCCCCCGACAGCCCCGAGCTGGGTCGGTCCCTCAGACCTGGCCAGGGGCAGCCCATCCCCCGGCGCCCTTCCCCGGGGCATCCAAGGGCAGGCTCGGCGCCAGCCCCACCCCGCTCGCCACTGCCCGACCATCGTCCTCCCTCGGGGGGCCTGGGCAGGACAGGGACCCGGCTGTGGGAGGCCTCCAGATCTCAGGCCTGGCACACCGTTTACCAGGCTGCTTCCTCCTCTGACGGGGGCCCAGCACACGCCCCAGGAGACTTGGCAGCCGCCCCCAGGGCTCTAGCCTCTGGAACTCGTCCACTTGGAAGGGGCCTGGCCCAGGTGCCAGGTTCGGCTGGTCGGCCAGCCTCCTTTGGAGAAAGCAGGCAAGCCGAGCCAGGCTTGCAGTGGCCCTGGCGTGACACCTGCCACCTCAGGCAGAGGGCCTCCCGCGGGCCCTCCATGGCGGGTTTCTCCCCGGAGCCGTGGCCTGGGCACTAGGAAGGCCGGGCCTCCCCGACTCCCGGGAGGAGGGGCTAGCCCACTTGCGCCCTGGCCCCCAAACCCTCTGGTGCCATCTGCCTGTCTCGGCACTTCTGACTCCACAGAGCCTTTCCTACATCTGGGCTGCCTGCCGTGGCAAAGTGCAGGCGTGGGGTGAGGCCATGGCTTTGTCTTTCCAGGAAAAAATGAGCCCCTGGCCGAAGCAGCAGGCCAGGCAGAGCCTTGAGCTTGAAGCCCAGTAGGTCTGTGGCCCTCAGGGCCAGAGCAATGCTTTCAAGGCAGGGAAGCGGCCTGCAAGCTGAGTGGGAGTGGGGGAGGGGAGGGAGACAGCTGAAGCCGAGGCCAGAAGGGCGGCGATGGAAGAGCTGCAGCTGGGTCAGAGCCTGGAGGGAGGGCGGGGCCTTCACTGAGGACCCCCCCGCCCCCCGAGGCCAGCCCTAGGCCCTGGCGGTCGCGCATGCGCCCTTGGCCTGTGCGGTGTGTGGGGGCTTGAACCCAAGCCCGCAGGGCTCCCGGAGCGGCCAGAGAAAGAAGGGCCCATGGAGAGGTAGGCGAGCTGGGCAGGGGGCGCCACCTTACTCTCCTCAGCTCCCTGAGGGAGAGAGAGAGAGACAGAGACAGAGAGAGAGAGATCCCTGACCTCTGAGTCTCTGCCTCCACCGCTGGCTGGTGCCAACTCACGCGCCATCCCACTTCCAGCCATCACCCCCACGCCTGCCCCGGGGCCAGCCCCACCACAGAGAGGCCGGTTGGTTCCTGCTCACCTCTGTGCCGTCCCTTCCCGACCTGACCCCAGTGCAGGGGATAAGCTTCAGACAAGTCTTTCCATGTCCCTCTGCATGACAATAGACTTCCTCCCCTCTCCCATTCCACAGGCCCACCCACCCGGGACATCCACCTTTGTCATTAGCTCAGGAGAGGATGCAAGATGAGAATCTCTGCTATTGTGTGGGGAGACTCAGTTTCCCGGGTTTCCCCCATGGACACATGTTCTTCAGCTGGGTCTGATTTTCTCCAGACAAGCTGTCTTGGGAAGGATTTGGCCAGCCCTAAGAACCTGAAGGGAAAGGGCGGAGGGGGGTTCTCTCTCTGCCCCCGACAGCCCCGAGCTGGGTCGGTCCCTCAGACCTGGCCAGGGGCAGCCCATCCCCCGGCGCCCTTCCCCGGGGCATCCAAGGGCAGGCTCGGCGCCAGCCCCACCCCGCTCGCCACTGCCCGACCATCGTCCTCCCTCGGGGGGCCTGGGCAGGACAGGGACCCGGCTGTGGGAGGCCTCCAGATCTCAGGCCTGGCACACCGTTTACCAGGCTGCTTCCTCCTCTGACGGGGGCCCAGCACACGCCCCAGGAGACTTGGCAGCCGCCCCCAGGGCTCTAGCCTCTGGAACTCGTCCCCTTGGAAGGGGCCTGGCCCAGGTGCCAGGTTCGGCTGGTCGGCCAGCCTCCTTTGGAGAAAGCAGGCAAGCCGAGCCAGGCTTGCAGTGGCCCTGGCGTGACACCTGCCACCTCAGGCAGAGGGCCTCCCGCGGGCCCTCCATGGCGGGTTTCTCCCCGGAGCCGTGGCCTGGGCACTAGGAAGGCCGGGCCTCCCCGACTCCCGGGAGGAGGGGCTAGCCCACTTGCGCCCTGGCCCCCAAACCCTCTGGTGCCATCTGCCTGTCTCGGCACTTCTGACTCCACAGAGCCTTTCCTACATCTGGGCTGCCTGCCGTGGCAAAGTGCAGGCGTGGGGTGAGGCCATGGCTTTGTCTTTCCAGGAAAAAATGAGCCCCTGGCCGAAGCAGCAGGCCAGGCAGAGCCTTGAGCTTGAAGCCCAGTAGGTCTGTGGCCCTCAGGGCCAGAGCAATGCTTTCAAGGCAGGGAAGCGGCCTGCAAGCTGAGTGGGAGTGGGGGAGGGGAGGGAGACAGCTGAAGCCGAGGCCAGAAGGGCGGCGATGGAAGAGCTGCAGCTGGGTCAGAGCCTGGAGGGAGGGCGGGGCCTTCACTGAGGACCCCCCCGCCCCCCGAGGCCAGCCCTAGGCCCTGGCGGTCGCGCATGCGCCCTTGGCCTGTGCGGTGTGTGGGGGCTTGAACCCAAGCCCGCAGGGCTCCCGGAGCGGCCAGAGAAAGAAGGGCCCATGGAGAGGTAGGCGAGCTGGGCAGGGGGCGCCACCTTACTCTCCTCAGCTCCCTGAGGGAGAGAGAGAGAGACAGAGACAGAGAGAGAGAGATCCCTGACCTCTGAGTCTCTGCCTCCACCGCTGGCTGGTGCCAACTCACGCGCCATCCCACTTCCAGCCATCACCCCCACGCCTGCCCCGGGGCCAGCCCCACCACAGAGAGGCCGGTTGGTTCCTGCTCACCTCTGTGCCTTCCCTTCCCGACCTGACCCCAGTGCAGGGGATAAGCTTCAGACAAGTCTTTCCATGTCCCTCTGCATGACAATAGACTTCCTCCCCTCTCCCATTCCACAGGCCCACCCACCCGGGACATCCACCTTTGTCATTAGCTCAGGAGAGGATGCAAGATGAGAATCTCTGCTATTGTGTGGGGAGACTCAGTTTCCCGGGTTTCCCCCATGGACACATGTTCTTCAGCTGGGTCTGATTTTCTCCAGACAAGCTGTCTTGGGAAGGATTTGGCCAGCCCTAAGAACCTGAAGGGACAGGGCGGAGGGGGGTTCTCTCTCTGCCCCCGACAGCCCCGAGCTGGGTCGGTCCCTCAGACCTGGCCAGGGGCAGCCCATCCCCCGGCGCCCTTCCCCGGGGCATCCAAGGGCAGGCTCGGCGCCAGCCCCACCCCGCTCGCCACTGCCCGACCATCGTCCTCCCTCGGGGGGCCTGGGCAGGACAGGGACCCGGCTGTGGGAGGCCTCCAGATCTCAGGCCTGGCACACCGTTTACCAGGCTGCTTCCTCCTCTGACGGGGGCCCAGCACACGCCCCAGGAGACTTGGCAGCCGCCCCCAGGGCTCTAGCCTCTGGAACTCGTCCCCTTGGAAGGGGCCTGGCCCAGGTGCCAGGTTCGGCTGGTCGGCCAGCCTCCTTTGGAGAAAGCAGGCAAGCCGAGCCAGGCTTGCAGTGGCCCTGGCGTGACACCTGCCACCTCAGGCAGAGGGCCTCCCGCGGGCCCTCCATGGCGGGTTTCTCCCCGGAGCCGTGGCCTGGGCACTAGGAAGGCCGGGCCTCCCCGACTCCCGGGAGGAGGGGCTAGCCCACTTGCGCCCTGGCCCCCAAACCCTCTGGTGCCATCTGCCTGTCTCGGCACTTCTGACTCCACAGAGCCTTTCCTACATCTGGGCTGCCTGCCGTGGCAAAGTGCAGGCGTGGGGTGAGGCCATGGCTTTGTCTTTCCAGGAAAAAATGAGCCCCTGGCCGAAGCAGCAGGCCCAGGCAGAGCCTTGAGCTTGAAGCCCAGTAGGTCTGTGGCCCTCAGGGCCAGAGCAATGCTTTCAAGGCAGGGAAGCGGCCTGCAAGCTGAGTGGGAGTGGGGGAGGGGAGGGAGACAGCTGAAGCCGAGGCCAGAAGGGCGGCGATGGAAGAGCTGCAGCTGGGTCAGAGCCTGGAGGGAGGGCGGGGCCTTCACTGAGGACCCCCCCCCCCGAGGCCAGCCCTAGGCCCCGGCGGTCGTGCATGCGCCCTTGGCCTGTGCGGTGTGTGGGGGCTTGAACCCAAGCCCGCAGGGCTCCCGGAGCGGCCAGAGAAAGAAGGGCCCATGGAGAGGAAGGCGAGCTGGGCAGGGGGCGCCACCTTACTCTCCTCAGCTCCCTGAGGGAGAGAGAGAGAGACAGAGACAGAGAGAGAGAGATCCCTGACCTCTGAGTCTCTGCCTCCACCGCTGGCTGGTGCCAACTCACGCGCCATCCCACTTCCAGCCATCACCCCCACGCCTGCCCCGGGGCCAGCCCCACCACAGAGAGGCCGGTTGGTTCCTGCTCACCTCTGTGCCTTCCCTTCCCGACCTGACCCCAGTGCAGGGGATAAGCTTCAGACAAGTCTTTCCATGTCCCTCTGCATGACAATAGACTTCCTCCCCTCTCCCATTCCACAGGCCCACCCACCCGGGACATCCACCTTTGTCATTAGCTCAGGAGAGGATGCAAGATGAGAATCTCTGCTATTGTGTGGGGAGACTCAGTTTCCCGGGTTTCCCCCATGGACACATGTTCTTCAGCTGGGTCTGATTTTCTCCAGACAAGCTGTCTTGGGAAGGATTTGGCCAGCCCTAAGAACCTGAAGGGAAAGGGCGGAGGGGGGTTCTCTCTCTGCCCCCGACAGCCCCGAGCTGGGTCGGTCCCTCAGACCTGGCCAGGGGCAGCCCATCCCCCGGCGCCCTTCCCCGGGGCATCCAAGGGCAGGCTCGGCGCCAGCCCCACCCCGCTCGCCACTGCCCGACCATCGTCCTCCCTCGGGGGGCCTGGGCAGGACAGGGACCCGGCTGTGGGAGGCCTCCAGATCTCAGGCCTGGCACACCGTTTACCAGGCTGCTTCCTCCTCTGACGGGGGCCCAGCACACGCCCCAGGAGACTTGGCAGCCGCCCCCAGGGCTCTATCCTCTGGAACTCGTCCCCTTGGAAGGAGCCTGGCCCAGGTGCCAGGTTCGGCTGGTCGGCCAGCCTCCTTTGGAGAAAGCAGGCAAGCCGAGCCAGGCTTGCAGTGGCCCTGGCGTGACACCTGCCACCTCAGGCAGAGGGCCTCCCGCGGGCCCTCCATGGCGGGTTTCTCCCCGGAGCCGTGGCCTGGGCACTAGGAAGGCCGGGCCTCCCCGACTCCCGGGAGGAGGGGCTAGCCCACTTGCGCCCTGGCCCCCAAACCCTCTGGTGCCATCTGCCTGTCTCGGCACTTCTGACTCCACAGAGCCTTTCCTACATCTGGGCTGCCTGCCGTGGCAAAGTGCAGGCATGGGGTGAGGCCATGGCTTTGTCTTTCCAGGAAAAAATGAGCCCCTGGCCGAAGCAGCAGGCCAGGCAGAGCCTTGAGCTTGAAGCCCAGTAGGTCTGTGGCCCTCAGGGCCAGAGCAATGCTTTCAAGGCAGGGAAGCGGCCTGCAAGCTGAGTGGGAGTGGGGGAGGGGAGGGAGACAGCTGAAGCCGAGTCCAGAAGGGCAGCTATGGAAGAGCTGCAGCTGGGTCAGAGCCTGGAGGGAGGGCGGGGCCTTCACTGAGGACCCCCCCCCCCCCCGATGCCAGCCCTAGGCCCCGGCGGTCGCGCATGCGCCCTTGGCCTGTGCGGTGTGTGGGGGCTTGAACCCAAGCCCGCAGGGCTCCCGGAGCGGCCAGAGAAAGAAGGGCCCATGGAGAGGTAGGCGAGGTGGGCAGGGGGCGCCACCTTACTCTCCTCAGCTCCCTGAGGGAGAGAGAGAGAGACAGAGACAGAGAGAGAGAGATCCCTGACCTCTGAGTCTCTGCCTCCACCGCTGGCTGGTGCCAACTCAAGCGCCATCCCACTTCCAGCCATCACCCCCACGCCTGCCCCGGGGCCAGCCCCACCACAGAGAGGCCGGTTGGTTCCTGCTCACCTCTGTGCCTTCCCTTCCCGACCTGACCCCAGTGCAGGGGATAAGCTTCAGACAAGTCTTTCCATGTCCCTCTGCATGACAATAGACTTCCTCCCCTCTCCCATTCCACAGGCCCACCCACCCGGGACATCCACCTTTGTCATTAGCTCAGGAGAGGATGCAAGATGAGAATCTCTGCTATTGTGTGGGGAGACTCAGTTTCCCGGGTTTCCCCCATGGACACATGTTCTTCAGCTGGGTCTGATTTTCTTCAGACAAGCTGTCTTGGGAAGGATTTGGCCAGCCCTAAGAACCTGAAGGGAAAGGGCGGAGGGGGGTTCTCTCTGCCCCCGACAGCCCCGAGCTGGGTCGGTCCCTCAGACCTGGCCAGGGGCAGCCCATCCCCCGGCGCCCTTCCCTGGGGCATCCAAGGGCAGGCTCGGCGCCAGCCCCACCCCGCTCGCCACTGCCCGACCATCGTCCTCCCTCGGGGGGCCTGGGCAGGACAGGGACCCGGCTGTGGGAGGCCTCCAGATCTCAGGCCTGGCACACCGTTTACCAGGCTGCTTCCTCCTCTGACGGGGGCCCAGCACACGCCCCAGGTGACTTGGCAGCCGCCCCCAGGGCTCTAGCCTCTGGAACTCGTCCCCTTGGAAGGGGCCTGGCCCAGGTGCCAGGTTCGGCTGGTCGGCCAGCCTCCTTTGGAGAAAGCAGGCAAGCCGAGCCAGGCTTGCAGTGGCCCTGGCGTGACACCTGCCACCTCAGGCAGAGGGCCTCCCGCGGGCCCTCCATGGCGGGTTTCTCCCCGGAGCCGTGGCCTGGGCACTAGGAAGGCCGGGCCTCCCCGACTCCCGGGAGGAGGGGCTAGCCCACTTGCGCCCTGGCCCCCAAACCCTCTGGTGCCATCTGCCTGTCTCGGCACTTCTGACTCCACAGAGCCTTTCCTACATCTGGGCTGCCTGCCGTGGCAAAGTGCAGGCGTGGGGTGAGGCCATGGCTTTGTCTTTCCAGGAAAAAATGAGCCCCTGGCCGAAGCAGCAGGCCCAGGCAGAGCCTTGAGCTTGAAGCCCAGTAGGTCTGTGGCCCTCAGGGCCAGAGCAATGCTTTCAAGGCAGGGAAGCGGCCTGCAAGCTGAGTGGGAGTGGGGGAGGGGAGGGAGACAGCTGAAGCCGAGGCCAGAAGGGCGGCGATGGAAGAGCTGCAGCTGGGTCAGAGCCTGGAGGGAGGGCGGGGCCTTCACTGAGGACCCCCCCCCCCCGCGGCCAGCCCTAGGCCCCGGCGGTCGCGCATGCGCCCTTGGCCTGTGCGGTGTGTGGGGGCTTGAACCCAAGCCCGCACGGCTCCCGGAGCGGCCAGAGAAAGAAGGGCCCATGGAGAGGAAGGCGAGGTGGGCAGGGGGCGCAACCTTACTCTCCTCAGCTCCCTGAGGGAGAGAGAGAGAGACAGAGACAGAGAGAGAGAGATCCCTGACCTCTGAGTCTCTGCCTCCACCGCTGGCTGGTGCCAACTCACGCGCCATCCCACTTCCAGCCATCACCCCCACGCCTGCCCTGGGGCCAGCCCCACCACAGAGAGGCCGGTTGGTTCCTGCTCACCTCTGTGCCGTCCCTTCCCGACCTGACCCCAGTGCAGGGGATAAGCTTCAGACAAGTCTTTCCATGTCCCTCTGCATGACAATAGACTTCCTCCCCTCTCCCATTCCACAGGCCCACCCACCAGGGACATCCACCTTTGTCATTAGCTCAGGAGAGGATGCAAGATGAGAATCTCTGCTATTGTGTGGGGAGACTCAGTTTCCCGGGTTTCCCCCATGGACACATGTTCTTCAGCTGGGTCTGATTTTCTCCAGACAAGCTGTCTTGGGAAGGATTTGGCCAGCCCTAAGAACCTGAAGGGAAAGGGCGGAGGGGGGTTCTCTCTCTGCCCCCGACAGCCCCGAGCTGGGTCGGTCCCTCAGACCTGGCCAGGGGCAGCCCATCCCCCGGCGCCCTTCCCCGGGGCATCCAAGGGCAGGCTCGGCGCCAGCCCCACCCCTCTCGCCACTGCCCGACCATCGTCCTCCCTCGGGGGGCCTGGGCAGGACAGGGACCCGGCTGTGGGAGGCCTCCAGATCTCAGGCCTGGCACACCGTTTACCAGGCTGCTTCCTCCTCTGACGGGGGCCCAGCACACGCCCCAGGAGACTTGGCAGCCGCCCCCAGGGCTCTAGCCTCTGGAACTCGTCCCCTTGGAAGGGGCCTGGCCCAGGTGCCAGGTTCGGCTGGTCGGCCAGCCTCCTTTGGAGAAAGCAGGCAAGCCGAGCCAGGCTTGCAGTGGCCCTGGCGTGATACCTGCCACCTCAGGCAGAGGGCCTCCCGCGGGCCCTCCATGGCGGGTTTCTCCCCGGAGCCGTGGCCTGGGCACTAGGAAGGCCGGGCCTCCCCGACTCCCGGGAGGAGGGGCTAGCCCACTTGCGCCCTGGCCCCCAAACCCTCTGGTGCCATCTGCCTGTCTCGGCACTTCTGACTCCACAGAGCCTTTCCTACATCTGGGCTGCCTGCCGTGGCAAAGTGCAGGCGTGGGGTGAGGCCATGGCTTTGTCTTTCCAGGAAAAAATGAGCCCCTGGCCGAAGCAGCAGGCCAGGCAGAGCCTTGAGCTTGAAGCCCAGTAGGTCTGTGGCCCTCAGGGCCAGAGCAATGCTTTCAAGGCAGGGAAGCGGCCTGCAAGCTGAGTGGGAGTGGGGGAGGGGAGGGAGACAGCTGAAGCCGAGGCCAGAAGGGCGGCGATGGAAGAGCTGCAGCTGGGTCAGAGCCTGGAGGGAGGGCGGGGCCTTCACTGAGGACCCCCCCGCCCCCCGAGGCCAGCCCTAGGCCCTGGCGGTCGCGCATGCGCCCTTGGCCTGTGCGGTGTGTGGGGGCTTGAACCCAAGCCCGCAGGGCTCCCGGAGCGGCCAGAGAAAGAAGGGCCCATGGAGAGGTAGGCGAGCTGGGCAGGGGGCGCCACCTTACTCTCCTCAGCTCCCTGAGGGAGAGAGAGAGAGACAGAGACAGAGAGAGAGAGATCCCTGACCTCTGAGTCTCTGCCTCCACCGCTGGCTGGTGCCAACTCACGCGCCATCCCACTTCCAGCCATCACCCCCACGCCTGCCCCGGGGCCAGCCCCACCACAGAGAGGCCGGTTGGTTCCTGCTCACCTCTGTGCCTTCCCTTCCCGACCTGACCCCAGTGCAGGGGATAAGCTTCAGACAAGTCTTTCCATGTCCCTCTGCATGACAATAGACTTCCTCCCCTCTCCCATTCCACAGGCCCACCCACCCGGGACATCCACCTTTGTCATTAGCTCAGGAGAGGATGCAAGATGAGAATCTCTGCTATTGTGTGGGGAGACTCAGTTTCCCGGGTTTCCCCCATGGACACATGTTCTTCAGCTGGGTCTGATTTTCTCCAGACAAGCTGTCTTGGGAAGGATTTGGCCAGCCCTAAGAACCTGAAGGGAAAGGGCGGAGGGGGGTTCTCTCTCTGCCCCCGACAGCCCCGAGCTGGGTCGGTCCCTCAGACCTGGCCAGGGGCAGCCCATCCCCCGGCGCCCTTCCCCGGGGCATCCAAGGGCAGGCTCGGCGCCAGCCCCACCCCGCTCGCCACTGCCCGACCATCGTCCTCCCTCGGGGGGCCTGGGCAGGACAGGGACCCGGCTGTGGGAGGCCTCCATATCTCAGGCCTGGCACACCGTTTACCAGGCTGCTTCCTCCTCTGACGGGGGCCCAGCACACGCCCCAGGAGACTTGGCAGCCGCCCCCAGGACTCTAGCCTCTGGAACTCGTCCCCTTGGAAGGGGCCTGGCCCAGGTGCCAGGTTCGGCTGGTCGGCCAGCCTCCTTTGGAGAAAGCAGGCAAGCCGAGCCAGGCTTGCAGTGGCCCTGGCGTGACACCTGCCACCTCAGGCAGAGGGCCTCCCGCGGGCCCTCCATGGCGGGTTTCTCCCCGGAGCCGTGGCCTGGGCACTAGGAAGGCCGGGCCTCCCCGACTCCCGGGAGGAGGGGCTAGCCCACTTGCGCCCTGGCCCCCAAACCCTCTGGTGCCATCTGCCTGTCTCGGCACTTCTGACTCCACAGAGCCTTTCCTACATCTGGGCTGCCTGCCGTGGCAAAGTGCAGGCGTGGGGTGAGGCCATGGCTTTGTCTTTCCAGGAAAAAATGAGCCCCTGGCCGAAGCAGCAGGCCAGGCAGAGCCTTGAGCTTGAAGCCCAGTAGGTCTATGGCCCTCAGGGCCAGAGCAATGCTTTCAAGGCAGGGAAGCGGCCTGCAAGCTGAGTGGGAGTGGGGGAGGGGAGGGAGACAGCTGAAGCCGAGTCCAGAAGGGCAGCTATGGAAGAGCTGCAGCTGGGTCAGAGCCTGGAGGGAGGGCGGGGCCTTCACTGAGGACCCCCCCCCCCCCCCGACGCCAGCCCTAGGCCCCGGCGGTCGCGCATGCTCCCTTGGCCTGTGCGGTGTGTGGGGGCTTGAACCCAAGCCCGCAGGGCTCCCGGAGCGGCCAGAGAAAGAAGGGCCCATGGAGAGGAAGGCGAGGTGGGCAGGGGGCGCAACCTTACTCTCCTCAGCTCCCTGAGGGAGAGAGAGAGAGACAGAGACAGAGAGAGAGAGATCCCTGACCTCTGAGTCTCTGCCTCCACCGCTGGCTGGTGCCAACTCACGCGCCATCCCACTTCCAGCCATCACCCCCACGCCTGCCCCGGGGCCAGCCCCACCACAGAGAGGCCGGTTGGTTCCTGCTCACCTCTGTGCCGTCCCTTCCCGACCTGACCCCAGTGCAGGGGATAAGCTTCAGACAAGTCTTTCCATGTCCCTCTGCATGACAATAGACTTCCTCCCCTCTCCCATTCCACAGGCCCACCCACCCGGGACATCCACCTTTGTCATTAGCTCAGGAGAGGATGCAAGATGAGAATCTCTGCTATTGTGTGGGGAGACTCAGTTTCCCGGGTTTCCCCCATGGACACATGTTCTTCAGCTGGGTCTGATTTTCTCCAGACAAGCTGTCTTGGGAAGGATTTGGCCAGCCCTAAGAACCTGAAGGGAAAGGGCGGAGGGGGGTTCTCTCTCTGCCCCCGACAGCCCCGAGCTGGGTCGGTCCCTCAGACCTGGCCAGGGGCAGCCCATCCCCCGGCGCCCTTCCCCGGGGCATCCAAGGACAGGCTCGGCGCCAGCCCCACCCCGCTCGCCACTGCCCGACCATCGTCCTCCCTCGGGGGGCCTGGGCAGGACAGGGACCCGGCTGTGGGAGGCCTCCAGATCTCAGGCCTGGCACACCGTTTACCAGGCTGCTTCCTCCTCTGACGGGGGCCCAGCACACGCCCCAGGAGACTTGGCAGCCGCCCCCAGGGCTCTAGCCTCTGGAACTCGTCCCCTTGGAAGGGGCCTGGCCCAGGTGCCAGGTTCGGCTGGTCGGCCAGCCTCCTTTGGAGAAAGCAGGCAAGCCGAGCCAGGCTTGCAGTGGCCCTGGCGTGACACCTGCCACCTCAGGCAGAGGGCCTCCCGCGGGCCCTCCATGGCGGGTTTCTCCCCGGAGCCGTGGCCTGGGCACTAGGAAGGCCGGGCCTCCCCGACTCCCGGGAGGAGGGGCTAGCCCACTTGCGCCCTGGCCCCCAAACCCTCTGGTGCCATCTGCCTGTCTCGGCACTTCTGACTCCACAGAGCCTTTCCTACATCTGGGCTGCCTGCCGTGGCAAAGTGCAGGCGTGGGGTGAGGCCATGGCTTTGTCTTTCCAGGAAAAAATGAGCCCCTGGCCGAAGCAGCAGGCCAGGCAGAGCCTTGAGCTTGAAGCCCAGTAGGTCTGTGGCCCTCAGGGCCAGAGCAATGCTTTCAAGGCAGGGAAGCGGCCTGCAAGCTGAGTGGGAGTGGGGGAGGGGAGGGAGACAGCTGAAGCCGAGGCCAGAAGGGCGGCGATGGAAGAGCTGCAGCTGGGTCAGAGCCTGGAGGGAGGGCGGGGCCTTCACTGAGGACCCCCCCGCCCCCCGAGGCCAGCCCTAGGCCCTGGCGGTCGCGCATGCGCCCTTGGCCTGTGCGGTGTGTGGGGGCTTGAACCCAAGCCCGCAGGGCTCCCGGAGCGGCCAGAGAAAGAAGGGCCCATGGAGAGGTAGGCGAGGTGGGCAGGGGGCGCCACCTTACTCTCCTCAGCTCCCTGAGGGAGAGAGAGAGAGACAGAGACAGAGAGAGAGAGATCCCTGACCTCTGAGTCTCTGCCTCCACCGCTGGCTGGTGCCAACTCACGCGCCATCCCACTTCCAGCCATCACCCCCACGCCTGCCCCGGGGCCAGCCCCACCACAGAGAGGCCGGTTGGTTCCTGCTCACCTCTGTGCCGTCCCTTCCCGACCTGACCCCAGTGCAGGGGATAAGCTTCAGACAAGTCTTTCCATGTCCCTCTGCATGACAATAGACTTCCTCCCCTCTCCCATTCCACAGGCCCACCCACCCGGGACATCCACCTTTGTCATTAGCTCAGGAGAGGATGCAAGATGAGAATCTCTGCTATTGTGTGGGGAGACTCAGTTTCCCGGGTTTCCCCCATGGACACATGTTCTTCAGCTGGGTCTGATTTTCTCCAGACAAGCTGTCTTGGGAAGGATTTGGCCAGCCCTAAGAACCTGAAGGGAAAGGGCGGAGGGGGGTTCTCTCTCTGCCCCCGACAGCCCCGAGCTGGGTCGGTCCCTCAGACCTGGCCAGGGGCAGCCCATCCCCCGGCGCCCTTCCCCGGGGCATCCAAGGGCAGGCTCGGCGCCAGCCCCACCCCGCTCGCCACTGCCCGACCATCGTCCTCCCTCGGGGGGCCTGGGCAGGACAGGGACCCGGCTGTGGGAGGCCTCCAGATCTCAGGCCTGGCACACCGTTTACCAGGCTGCTTCCTCCTCTGACGGGGGCCCAGCACACGCCCCAGGAGACTTGGCAGCCGCCCCCAGGGCTCTATCCTCTGGAACTCGTCCCCTTGGAAGGGGCCTGGCCCAGGTGCCAGGTTCGGCTGGTCGGCCAGCCTCCTTTGGAGAAAGCAGGCAAGCCGAGCCAGGCTTGCAGTGGCCCTGGCGTGACACCTGCCACCTCAGGCAGAGGGCCTCCCGCGGGCCCTCCATGGCGGGTTTCTCCCCGGAGCCGTGGCCTGGGCACTAGGAAGGCCGGGCCTCCCCGACTCCCGGGAGGAGGGGCTAGCCCACTTGCGCCCTGGCCCCCAAACCCTCTGGTGCCATCTGCCTGTCTCGGCACTTCTGACTCCACAGAGCCTTTCCTACATCTGGGCTGCCTGCCGTGGCAAAATGCAGGCGTGGGGTGAGGCCATGGCTTTGTCTTTCCAGGAAAAAATGAGCCCCTGGCCGAAACAGCAGGCCCAGGCAGAGCCTTGAGCTTGAAGCCCAGTAGGTCTGTGGCCCTCAGGGCCAGAGCAATGCTTTCAAGGCAGGGAAGCGGCCTGCAAGCTGAGTGGGAGTGGGGGAGGGGAGGGAGACGGCTGAAGCCGAGGCCAGAAGGGCGGCGATGGAAGAGCTGCAGCTGGGTCAGAGCCTGGAGGGAGGGCGGGGCCTTCACTGAGGACCCCCCCCCCCCCGAGGCCAGCCCTAGGCCCCGGCGGTCGCGCATGCGCCCTTGGCCTGTGCGGTGTGTGGGGGCTTGAACCCAAGCCCGCAGGGCTCCCGGAGCGGCCAGAGAAAGAAGGGCCCATGGAGAGGAAGGCGAGGTGGGCAGGGGGCGCAACCTTACTCTCCTCAGCTCCCTGAGGGAGAGAGAGAGAGACAGAGACAGAGAGAGAGAGATCCCTGACCTCTGAGTCTCTGCCTCCACCGCTGGCTGGTGCCAACTCACGCGCCATCCCACTTCCAGCCATCACCCCCACGCCTGCCCCGGGGCCAGCCCCACCACAGAGAGGCCGGTTGGTTCCTGCTCACCTCTGTGCCGTCCCTTCCCGACCTGACCCCAGTGCATGGGATAAGCTTCAGACAAGTCTTTCCATGTCCCTCTGCATGACAATAGACTTCCTCCCCTCTCCCATTCCACAGGCCCACCCACCAGGGACATCCACCTTTGTCATTAGCTCAGGAGAGGATGCAAGATGAGAATCTCTGCTATTGTGTGGGGAGACTCAGTTTCCCGGGTTTCCCCCATGGACACATGTTCTTCAGCTGGGTCTGATTTTCTCCAGACAAGCTGTCTTGGGAAGGATTTGGCCAGCCCTAAGAACCTGAAGGGAAAGGGCGGAGGGGGGTTCTCTCTCTGCCCCCGACAGCCCCGAGCTGGGTCGGTCCCTCAGACCTGGCCAGGGGCAGCCCATCCCCCGGCGCCCTTCCCCGGGGCATCCAAGGGCAGGCTCGGCGCCAGCCCCACCCCGCTCGCCACTGCCCGACCATCGTCCTCCCTCGGGGGGCCTGGGCAGGACAGGGACCCGGCTGTGGGAGGCCTCCAGATCTCAGGCCTGGCACACCGTTTACCAGGCTGCTTCCTCCTCTGACGGGGGCCCAGCACACGCCCCAGGAGACTTGGCAGCCGCCCCCAGGGCTCTAGCCTCTGGAACTCGTCCCCTTGGAAGGGGCCTGGCCCAGGTGCCAGGTTCGGCTGGTCGGCCAGCCTCCTTTGGAGAAAGCAGGCAAGCCGAGCCAGGCTTGCAGTGGCCCTGGCGTGACACCTGCCACCTCAGGCAGAGGGCCTCCCGCGGGCCCTCCATGGCGGGTTTCTCCCCGGAGCCGTGGCCTGGGCACTAGGAAGGCCGGGCCTCCCCGACTCCCGGGAGGAGGGGCTAGCCCACTTGCGCCCTGGCCCCCAAACCCTCTGGTGCCATCTGCCTGTCTCGGCACTTCTGACTCCACAGAGCCTTTCCTACATCTGGGCTGCCTGCCGTGGCAAAGTGCAGGCGTGGGGTGAGGCCATGGCTTTGTCTTTCCAGGAAAAAATGAGCCCCTGGCCGAAGCAGCAGGCCAGGCAGAGCCTTGAGCTTGAAGCCCAGTAGGTCTGTGGCCCTCAGGGCCAGAGCAATGCTTTCAAGGCAGGGAAGCGGCCTGCAAGCTGAGTGGGAGTGGGGGAGGGGAGGGAGACAGCTGAAGCCGAGTCCAGAAGGGCAGCTATGGAAGAGCTGCAGCTGGGTCAGAGCCTGGAGGGAGGGCGGGGCCTTCACTGAGGACCCCCCCCCCCCATGCCAGCCCTAGGCCCCGGCGGTCGCGCATGCGCCCTTGGCCTGTGCGGTGTGTGGGGGCTTGAACCCAAGCCCGCAGGGCTCCCGGAGCGGCCAGAGAAAGAAGGGCCCATGGAGAGGTAGGCGAGGTGGGCAGGGGGCGCCACCTTACTCTCCTCAGCTCCCTGAGGGAGAGAGAGAGAGACAGAGACAGAGAGAGAGAGATCCCTGACCTCTGAGTCTCTGCCTCCACCGCTGGCTGGTGCCAACTCACGCGCCATCCCACTTCCAGCCATCACCCCCACGCCTGCCCCGGGGCCAGCCCCACCACAGAGAGGCCGGTTGGTTCCTGCTCACCTCTGTGCCTTCCCTTCCCGACCTGACCCCAGTGCAGGGGATAAGCTTCAGACAAGTCTTTCCATGTCCCTCTGCATGACAATAGACTTCCTCCCCTCTCCCATTCCACAGGCCCACCCACCAGGGACATCCACCTTTGTCATTAGCTCAGGAGAGGATGCAAGATGAGAATCTCTGCTATTGTGTGGGGAGACTCAGTTTCCCGGGTTTCCCCCATGGACACATGTTCTTCAGCTGGGTCTGATTTTCTCCAGACAAGCTGTCTTGGGAAGGATTTGGCCAGCCCTAAGAACCTGAAGGGAAAGGGCGGAGGGGGGTTCTCTCTCTGCCCCCGACAGCCCCGAGCTGGGTCGGTCCCTCAGACCTGGCCAGGGGCAGCCCATCCCCCGGCGCCCTTCCCCGGGGCATCCAAGGGCAGGCTCGGCGCCAGCCCCACCCCGCTCGCCACTGCCCGACCATCGTCCTCCCTCGGGGGGCCTGGGCAGGACAGGGACCCGGCTGTGGGAGGCCTCCAGATCTCAGGCCTGGCACACCGTTTACCAGGCTGCTTCCTCCTCTGACGGGGGCCCAGCACACGCCCCAGGAGACTTGGCAGCCGCCCCCAGGGCTCTATCCTCTGGAACTCGTCCCCTTGGAAGGGGCCTGGCCCAGGTGCCAGGTTCGGCTGGTCGGCCAGCCTCCTTTGGAGAAAGCAGGCAAGCCGAGCCAGGCTTGCAGTGGCCCTGGCGTGACACCTGCCACCTCAGGCAGAGGGCCTCCCGCGGGCCCTCCATGGCGGGTTTCTCCCCGGAGCCGTGGCCTGGGCACTAGGAAGGCCGGGCCTCCCCGACTCCCGGGAGGAGGGGCTAGCCCACTTGCGCCCTGGCCCCCAAACCCTCTGGTGCCATCTGCCTGTCTCGGCACTTCTGACTCCACAGAGCCTTTCCTACATCTGGGCTGCCTGCCGTGGCAAAGTGCAGGCGTGGGGTGAGGCCATGGCTTTGTCTTTCCAGGAAAAAATGAGCCCCTGGCCGAAGCAGCAGGCCAGGCAGAGCCTTGAGCTTGAAGCCCAGTAGGTCTGTGGCCCTCAGGGCCAGAGCAATGCTTTCAAGGCAGGGAAGCGGCCTGCAAGCTGAGTGGGAGTGGGGGAGGGGAGGGAGACAGCTGAAGCCGAGGCCAGAAGGGCGGCGATGGAAGAGCTGCAGCTGGGTCAGAGCCTGGAGGGAGGGCGGGGCCTTCACTGAGGACCCCCCCGCCCCCCGAGGCCAGCCCTAGGCCCTGGCGGTCGCGCATGCGCCCTTGGCCTGTGCGGTGTGTGGGGGCTTGAACCCAAGCCCGCAGGGCTCCCGGAGCGGCCAGAGAAAGAAGGGCCCATGGAGAGGTAGGCGAGCTGGGCAGGGGGCGCCACCTTACTCTCCTCAGCTCCCTGAGGGAGAGAGAGAGAGACAGAGACAGAGAGAGAGAGATCCCTGACTTCTGAGTCTCTGCCTCCACCGCTGGCTGGTGCCAACTCACGCGCCATCCCACTTCCAGCCATCACCCCCACGCCTGCCCCGGGGCCAGCCCCACCACAGAGAGGCCGGTTGGTTCCTGCTCACCTCTGTGCCTTCCCCTCCCGACCTGACCCCAGTGCAGGGGATAAGCTTCAGACAAGTCTTTCCATGTCCCTCTGCATGACAATAGACTTCCTCCCCTCTCCCATTCCACAGGCCCACCCACCCGGGACATCCACCTTTGTCATTAGCTCAGGAGAGGATGCAAGATGAGAATCTCTGCTATTGTGTGGGGAGACTCAGTTTCCCGGGTTTCCCCCATGGACACATGTTCTTCAGCTGGGTATGATTTTCTCCAGACAAGCTGTCTTGGGAAGGATTTGGCCAGCCCTAAGAACCTGAAGGGACAGGGCGGAGGGGGGTTCTCTCTCTGCCCCCGACAGCCCCGAGCTGGGTCGGTCCCTCAGACCTGGCCAGGGGCAGCCCATCCCCCGGCGCCCTTCCCCGGGGCATCCAAGGGCAGGCTCGGCGCCAGCCCCACCCCGCTCGCCACTGCCCGACCATCGTCCTCCCTCGGGGGGCCTGGGCAGGACAGGGACCCGGCTGTGGGAGGCCTCCAGATCTCAGGCCTGGCACACCGTTTACCAGGCTGCTTCCTCCTCTGACGGGGGCCCAGCACACGCCCCAGGAGACTTGGCAGCCGCCCCCAGGGCTCTAGCCTCTGGAACTCGTCCCCTTGGAAGGGGCCTGGCCCAGGTGCCAGGTTCGGCTGGTCGGCCAGCCTCCTTTGGAGAAAGCAGGCAAGCCGAGCCAGGCTTGCAGTGGCCCTGGCGTGACACCTGCCACCTCAGGCAGAGGGCCTCCCGCGGGCCCTCCATGGCGGGTTTCTCCCCGGAGCCGTGGCCTGGGCACTAGGAAGGCCGGGCCTCCCCGACTCCCGGGAGGAGGGGCTAGCCCACTTGCGCCCTGGCCCCCAAACCCTCTGGTGCCATCTGCCTGTCTCGGCACTTCTGACTCCACAGAGCCTTTCCTACATCTGGGCTGCCTGCCGTGGCAAAGTGCAGGCGTGGGGTGAGGCCATGGCTTTGTCTTTCCAGGAAAAAATGAGCCCCTGGCCGAAGCAGCAGGCCCAGGCAGAGCCTTGAGCTTGAAGCCCAGTAGGTCTGTGGCCCTCAGGGCCAGAGCAATGCTTTCAAGGCAGGGAAGCGGCCTGCAAGCTGAGTGGGAGTGGGGGAGGGGAGGGAGACGGCTGAAGCCGAGGCCAGAAGGGCGGCGATGGAAGAGCTGCAGCTGGGTCAGAGCCTGGAGGGAGGGCGGGGCCTTCACTGAGGACCCCCCCCCCCCCCCGAGGCCAGCCCTAGGCCCCGGCGGTCGTGCATGCGCCCTTGGCCTGTGCGGTGTGTGGGGGCTTGAACCCAAGCCCGCAGGGCTCCCGGAGCGGCCAGAGAAAGAAGGGCCCATGGAGAGGAAGGCGAGCTGGGCAGGGGGCGCCACCTTACTCTCCTCAGCTCCCTGAGGGAGAGAGAGAGAGACAGAGACAGAGAGAGAGAGATCCCTGACCTCTGAGTCTCTGCCTCCACCGCTGGCTGGTGCCAACTCACGCGCCATCCCACTTCCAGCCATCACCCCCACGCCTGCCCCGGGGCCAGCCCCACCACAGAGAGGCCGGTTGGTTCCTGCTCACCTCTGTGCCTTCCCTTCCCGACCTGACCCCAGTGCAGGGGATAAGCTTCAGACAAGTCTTTCCATGTCCCTCTGCATGACAATAGACTTCCTCCCCTCTCCCATTCCACAGGCCCACCCACCCGGGACATCCACCTTTGTCATTAGCTCAGGAGAGGATGCAAGATGAGAATCTCTGCTATTGTGTGGGGAGACTCAGTTTCCCGGGTTTCCCCCATGGACACATGTTCTTCAGCTGGGTCTGATTTTCTCCAGACAAGCTGTCTTGGGAAGGATTTGGCCAGCCCTAAGAACCTGAAGGGAAAGGGCGGAGGGGGGTTCTCTCTCTGCCCCCGACAGCCCCGAGCTGGGTCGGTCCCTCAGACCTGGCCAGGGGCAGCCCATCCCCCGGCGCCCTTCCCCGGGGCATCCAAGGGCAGGCTCGGCGCCAGCCCCACCCCGCTCGCCACTGCCCGACCATCGTCCTCCCTCGGGGGGCCTGGGCAGGACAGGGACCCGGCTGTGGGAGGCCTCCAGATCTCAGGCCTGGCACACCGTTTACCAGGCTGCTTCCTCCTCTGACGGGGGCCCAGCACACGCCCCAGGAGACTTGGCAGCCGCCCCCAGGGCTCTAGCCTCTGGAACTCGTCCCCTTGGAAGGGGCCTGGCCCAGGTGCCAGGTTCGGCTGGTCGGCCAGCCTCCTTTGGAGAAAGCAGGCAAGCCGAGCCAGGCTTGCAGTGGCCCTGGCGTGACACCTGCCACCTCAGGCAGAGGGCCTCCCGCGGGCCCTCCATGGCGGGTTTCTCCCCGGAGCCGTGGCCTGGGCACTAGGAAGGCCGGGCCTCCCCGACTCCCGGGAGGAGGGGCTAGCCCACTTGCGCCCTGGCCCCCAAACCCTCTGGTGCCATCTGCCTGTCTCGGCACTTCTGACTCCACAGAGCCTTTCCTACATCTGGGCTGCCTGCCGTGGCAAAGTGCAGGCGTGGGGTGAGGCCATGGCTTTGTCTTTCCAGGAAAAAATGAGCCCCTGGCCGAAGCAGCAGGCCCAGGCAGAGCCTTGAGCTTGAAGCCCAGTAGGTCTGTGGCCCTCAGGGCCAGAGCAATGCTTTCAAGGCAGGGAAGCGGCCTGCAAGCTGAGTGGGAGTGGGGGAGGGGAGGGAGACGGCTGAAGCCGAGGCCAGAAGGGCGGCGATGGAAGAGCTGCAGCTGGGTCAGAGCCTGGAGGGAGGGCGGGGCCTTCACTGAGGACCCCCCCCCCCCCCCCCGAGGCCAGCCCTAGGCCCCGGCGGTCGTGCATGCGCCCTTGGCCTGTGCGGTGTGTGGGGGCTTGAACCCAAGCCCGCAGGGCTCCCGGAGCGGCCAGAGAAAGAAGGGCCCATGGAGAGGAAGGCGAGCTGGGCAGGGGGCGCCACCTTACTCTCCTCAGCTCCCTGAGGGAGAGAGAGAGAGACAGAGACAGAGAGAGAGAGATCCCTGACCTCTGAGTCTCTGCCTCCACCGCTGGCTGGTGCCAACTCACGCGCCATCCCACTTCCAGCCATCACCCCCACGCCTGCCCCGGGGCCAGCCCCACCACAGAGAGGCCGGTTGGTTCCTGCTCACCTCTGTGCCTTCCCTTCCCGACCTGACCCCAGTGCAGGGGATAAGCTTCAGACAAGTCTTTCCATGTCCCTCTGCATGACAATAGACTTCCTCCCCTCTCCCATTCCACAGGCCCACCCACCCGGGACATCCACCTTTGTCATTAGCTCAGGAGAGGATGCAAGATGAGAATCTCTGCTATTGTGTGGGGAGACTCAGTTTCCCGGGTTTCCCCCATGGACACATGTTCTTCAGCTGGGTCTGATTTTCTCCAGACAAGCTGTCTTGGGAAGGATTTGGCCAGCCCTAAGAACCTGAAGGGAAAGGGCGGAGGGGGGTTCTCTCTCTGCCCCCGACAGCCCCGAGCTGGGTCGGTCCCTCAGACCTGGCCAGGGGCAGCCCATCCCCCGGCGCCCTTCCCCGGGGCATCCAAGGGCAGGCTCGGCGCCAGCCCCACCCCGCTCGCCACTGCCCGACCATCGTCCTCCCTCGGGGGGCCTGGGCAGGACAGGGACCCGGCTGTGGGAGGCCTCCAGATCTCAGGCCTGGCACACCGTTTACCAGGCTGCTTCCTCCTCTGACGGGGGCCCAGCACACGCCCCAGGAGACTTGGCAGCCGCCCCCAGGGCTCTAGCCTCTGGAACTCGTCCCCTTGGAAGGGGCCTGGCCCAGGTGCCAGGTTCGGCTGGTCGGCCAGCCTCCTTTGGAGAAAGCAGGCAAGCCGAGCCAGGCTTGCAGTGGCCCTGGCGTGACACCTGCCACCTCAGGCAGAGGGCCTCCCGCGGGCCCTCCATGGCGGGTTTCTCCCCGGAGCCGTGGCCTGGGCACTAGGAAGGCCGGGCCTCCCCGACTCCCGGGAGGAGGGGCTAGCCCACTTGCGCCCTGGCCCCCAAACCCTCTGGTGCCATCTGCCTGTCTCGGCACTTCTGACTCCACAGAGCCTTTCCTACATCTGGGCTGCCTGCCGTGGCAAAGTGCAGGCGTGGGGTGAGGCCATGGCTTTGTCTTTCCAGGAAAAAATGAGCCCCTGGCCGAAGCAGCAGGCCCAGGCAGAGCCTTGAGCTTGAAGCCCAGTAGGTCTGTGGCCCTCAGGGCCAGAGCAATGCTTTCAAGGCAGGGAAGCGGCCTGCAAGCTGAGTGGGAGTGGGGGAGGGGAGGGAGACGGCTGAAGCCGAGGCCAGAAGGGCGGCGATGGAAGAGCTGCAGCTGGGTCAGAGCCTGGAGGGAGGGCGGGGCCTTCACTGAGGACCCCCCCCCCCCCCCGAGGCCAGCCCTAGGCCCCGGCGGTCGCGCATGCGCCCTTGGCCTGTGCGGTGTGTGGGGGCTTGAACCCAAGCCCGCAGGGCTCCCGGAGCGGCCAGAGAAAGAAGGGCCCATGGAGAGGAAGGCGAGGTGGGCAGGGGGCGCAACCTTACTCTCCTCAGCTCCCTGAGGGAGAGAGAGAGAGACAGAGACAGAGAGAGAGAGATCCCTGACCTCTGAGTCTCTGCCTCCACCGCTGGCTGGTGCCAACTCACGCGCCATCCCACTTCCAGCCATCACCCCCACGCCTGCCCCGGGGCCAGCCCCACCACAGAGAGGCCGGTTGGTTCCTGCTCACCTCTGTGCCGTCCCTTCCCGACCTGACCCCAGTGCAGGGGATAAGCTTCAGACAAGTCTTTCCATGTCCCTCTGCATGACAATAGACTTCCTCCCCTCTCCCATTCCACAGGCCCACCCACCAGGGACATCCACCTTTGTCATTAGCTCAGGAGAGGATGCAAGATGAGAATCTCTGCTATTGTGTGGGGAGACTCAGTTTCCCGGGTTTCCCCCATGGACACATGTTCTTCAGCTGGGTCTGATTTTCTCCAGACAAGCTGTCTTGGGAAGGATTTGGCCAACCCTAAGAACCTGAAGGGAAAGGGCGGAGGGGGGTTCTCTCTCTGCCCCCGACAGCCCCGAGCTGGGTCGGTCCCTCAGACCTGGCCAGGGGCAGCCCATCCCCCGGCGCCCTTCCCCGGGGCATCCAAGGGCAGGCTCGGCGCCAGCCCCACCCCGCTCGCCACTGCCCGACCATCGTCCTCCCTCGGGGGGCCTGGGCAGGACAGGGACCCGGCTGTGGGAGGCCTCCAGATCTCAGGCCTGGCACACCGTTTACCAGGCTGCTTCCTCCTCTGACGGGGGCCCAGCACACGCCCCAGGAGACTTGGCAGCCGCCCCCAGGGCTCTAGCCTCTGGAACTCGTCCCCTTGGAAGGGGCCTGGCCCAGGTGCCAGGTTCGGCTGGTCGGCCAGCCTCCTTTGGAGAAAGCAGGCAAGCCGAGCCAGGCTTGCAGTGGCCCTGGCGTGACACCTGCCACCTCAGGCAGAGGGCCTCCCGCGGGCCCTCCATGGCGGGTTTCTCCCCGGAGCCGTGGCCTGGGCACTAGGAAGGCCGGGCCTCCCCGACTCCCGGGAGGAGGGGCTAGCCCACTTGCGCCCTGGCCCCCAAACCCTCTGGTGCCATCTGCCTGTCTCGGCACTTCTGACTCCACAGAGCCTTTCCTACATCTGGGCTGCCTGCCGTGGCAAAGTGCAGGCGTGGGGTGAGGCCATGGCTTTGTCTTTCCAGGAAAAAATGAGCCCCTGGCCGAAGCAGCAGGCCCAGGCAGAGCCTTGAGCTTGAAGCCCAGTAGGTCTGTGGCCCTCAGGGCCAGAGCAATGCTTTCAAGGCAGGGAAGCGGCCTGCAAGCTGAGTGGGAGTGGGGGAGGGGAGGGAGACAGCTGAAGCCGAGGCCAGAAGGGCGGCGATGGAAGAGCTGCAGCTGGGTCAGAGCCTGGAGGGAGGGCGGGGCCTTCACTGAGGACCCCCCCCCCCCGAGGCCAGCCCTAGGCCCTGGCGGTCGCGCATGCGCCCTTGGCCTGTGCGGTGTGTGGGGGCTTGAACCCAAGCCCGCAGGGCTCCCGGAGCGGCCAGAGAAAGAAGGGCCCATGGAGAGGTAGGCGAGCTGGGCAGGGGGCGCCACCTTACTCTCCTCAGCTCCCTGAGGGAGAGAGAGAGAGACAGAGACAGAGAGAGAGAGATCCCTGACCTCTGAGTCTCTGCCTCCACCGCTGGCTGGTGCCAACTCACGCGCCATCCCACTTCCAGCCATCACCCCCACGCCTGCCCCGGGGCCAGCCCCACCACAGAGAGGCCGGTTGGTTCCTGCTCACCTCTGTGCCTTCCCTTCCCGACCTGACCCCAGTGCAGGGGATAAGCTTCAGACAAGTCTTTCCATGTCCCTCTGCATGACAATAGACTTCCTCCCCTCTCCCATTCCACAGGCCCACCCACCCGGGACATCCACCTTTGTCATTAGCTCAGGAGAGGATGCAAGATGAGAATCTCTGCTATTGTGTGGGGAGACTCAGTTTCCCGGGTTTCCCCCATGGACACATGTTCTTCAGCTGGGTCTGATTTTCTCCAGACAAGCTGTCTTGGGAAGGATTTGGCCAGCCCTAAGAACCTGAAGGGAAAGGGCGGAGGGGGGTTCTCTCTCTGCCCCCGACAGCCCCGAGCTGGGTCGGTCCCTCAGACCTGGCCAGGGGCAGCCCATCCCCCGGCGCCCTTCCCCGGGGCATCCAAGGGCAGGCTCGGCGCCAGCCCCACCCCGCTCGCCACTGCCCGACCATCGTCCTCCCTCGGGGGGCCTGGGCAGGACAGTGACCCGGCTGTGGGAGGCCTCCAGATCTCAGGCCTGGCACACCGTTTACCAGGCTGCTTCCTCCTCTGACGGGGGCCCAGCACACGCCCCAGGAGACTTGGCAGCCGCCCCCAGGGCTCTAGCCTCTGGAACTCGTCCCCTTGGAAGGGACCTGGCCCAGGTGCCAGGTTCGGCTGGTCGGCCAGCCTCCTTTGGAGAAAGCAGGCAAGCCGAGCCAGGCTTGCAGTGGCCCTGGCGTGACACCTGCCACCTCAGGCAGAGGGCCTCCCGCGGGCCCTCCATGGCGGGTTTCTCCCCGGAGCCGTGGCCTGGGCACTAGGAAGGCCGGGCCTCCCCGACTCCCGGGAGGAGGGGCTAGCCCACTTGCGCCCTGGCCCCCAAACCCTCTGGTGCCATCTGCCTGTCTCGGCACTTCTGACTCCACAGAGCCTTTCCTACATCTGGGCTGCCTGCCGTGGCAAAGTGCAGGCGTGGGGTGAGGCCATGGCTTTGTCTTTCCAGGAAAAAATGAGCCCCTGGCCGAAGCAGCAGGCCCAGGCAGAGCCTTGAGCTTGAAGCCCAGTAGGTCTGTGGCCCTCAGGGCCAGAGCAATGCTTTCAAGGCAGGGAAGCGGCCTGCAAGCTGAGTGGGAGTGGGGGAGGGGAGGGAGACAGCTGAAGCCGAGGCCAGAAGGGCGGCGATGGAAGAGCTGCAGCTGGGTCAGAGCCTGGAGGGAGGGCGGGGCCTTCACTGAGGACCCCCCCCCCCGAGGCCAGCCCTAGGCCCTGGCGGTCGCGCATGCGCCCTTGGCCTGTGCGGTGTGTGGGGGCTTGAACCCAAGCCCGCAGGGCTCCCGGAGCGGCCAGAGAAAGAAGGGCCCATGGAGAGGTAGGCGAGCTGGGCAGGGGGCGCCACCTTACTCTCCTCAGCTCCCTGAGGGAGAGAGAGAGAGACAGAGACAGAGAGAGAGAGATCCCTGACCTCTGAGTCTCTGCCTCCACCGCTGGCTGGTGCCAACTCACGCGCCATCCCACTTCCAGCCATCACCCCCACGCCTGCCCCGGGGCCAGCCCCACCACAGAGAGGCCGGTTGGTTCCTGCTCACCTCTGTGCCTTCCCTTCCCGACCTGACCCCAGTGCAGGGGATAAGCTTCAGACAAGTCTTTCCATGTCCCTCTGCATGACAATAGACTTCCTCCCCTCTCCCATTCCACAGGCCCACACACCCGGGACATCCACATTTGTCATTAGCTCAGGAGAGGATGCAAGATGAGAATCTCTGCTATTGTGTGGGGAGACTCAGTTTCCCGGGTTTCCCCCATGGACACATGTTCTTCAGCTGGGTCTGATTTTCTCCAGACAAGCTGTCTTGGGAAGGATTTGGCCAGCCCTAAGAACCTGAAGGGAAAGGGCGGAGGGGGGTTCTCTCTCTGCCCCCGACAGCCCCGAGCTGGGTCGGTCCCTCAGACCTGGCCAGGGGCAGCCCATCCCCCGGCGCCCTTCCCCGGGGCATCCAAGGGCAGGCTCGGCGCCAGCCCCACCCCGCTCGCCACTGCCCGACCATCGTCCTCCCTCGGGGGGCCTGGGCAGGACAGGGACCCGGCTGTGGGAGGCCTCCATATCTCAGGCCTGGCACACCGTTTACCAGGCTGCTTCCTCCTCTGACGGGGGCCCAGCACACGCCCCAGGAGACTTGGCAGCCGCCCCCAGGACTCTAGCCTCTGGAACTCGTCCCCTTGGAAGGGGCCTGGCCCAGGTGCCAGGTTCGGCTGGTCGGCCAGCCTCCTTTGGAGAAAGCAGGCAAGCCGAGCCAGGCTTGCAGTGGCCCTGGCGTGACACCTGCCACCTCAGGCAGAGGGCCTCCCGCGGGCCCTCCATGGCGGGTTTCTCCCCGGAGCCGTGGCCTGGGCACTAGGAAGGCCGGGCCTCCCCGACTCCCGGGAGGAGGGGCTAGCCCACTTGCGCCCTGGCCCCCAAACCCTCTGGTGCCATCTGCCTGTCTCGGCACTTCTGACTCCACAGAGCCTTTCCTACATCTGGGCTGCCTGCCGTGGCAAAGTGCAGGCGTGGGGTGAGGCCATGGCTTTGTCTTTCCAGGAAAAAATGAGCCCCTGGCCGAAGCAGCAGGCCAGGCAGAGCCTTGAGCTTGAAGCCCAGTAGGTCTGTGGCCCTCAGGGCCAGAGCAATGCTTTCAAGGCAGGGAAGCGGCCTGCAAGCTGAGTGGGAGTGGGGGAGGGGAGGGAGACAGCTGAAGCCGAGTCCAGAAGGGCAGCTATGGAAGAGCTGCAGCTGGGTCAGAGCCTGGAGGGAGGGCGGGGCCTTCACTGAGGACCCCCCCCCCCCCGACGCCAGCCCTAGGCCCCGGCGGTCGCGCATGCTCCCTTGGCCTGTGCGGTGTGTGGGGGCTTGAACCCAAGCCCGCAGGGCTCCCGGAGCGGCCAGAGAAAGAAGGGCCCATGGAGAGGAAGGCGAGGTGGGCAGGGGGCGCAACCTTACTCTCCTCAGCTCCCTGAGGGAGAGAGAGAGAGACAGAGACAGAGAGAGAGAGATCCCTGACCTCTGAGTCTCTGCCTCCACCGCTGGCTGGTGCCAACTCACGCGCCATCCCACTTCCAGCCATCACCCCCACGCCTGCCCCGGGGCCAGCCCCACCACAGAGAGGCCGGTTGGTTCCTGCTCACCTCTGTGCCGTCCCTTCCCGACCTGACCCCAGTGCAGGGGATAAGCTTCAGACAAGTCTTTCCATGTCCCTCTGCATGACAATAGACTTCCTCCCCTCTCCCATTCCACAGGCCCACCCACCCGGGACATCCACCTTTGTCATTAGCTCAGGAGAGGATGCAAGATGAGAATCTCTGCTATTGTGTGGGGAGACTCAGTTTCCCGGGTTTCCCCCATGGACACATGTTCTTCAGCTGGGTCTGATTTTCTCCAGACAAGCTGTCTTGGGAAGGATTTGGCCAGCCCTAAGAACCTGAAGGGAAAGGGCGGAGGGGGGTTCTCTCTCTGCCCCCGACAGCCCCGAGCTGGGTCGGTCCCTCAGACCTGGCCAGGGGCAGCCCATCCCCCGGCGCCCTTCCCCGGGGCATCCAAGGGCAGGCTCGGCGCCAGCCCCACCCCGCTCGCCACTGCCCGACCATCGTCCTCCCTCGGGGGGCCTGGGCAGGACAGGGACCCGGCTGTGGGAGGCCTCCAGATCTCAGGCCTGGCACACCGTTTACCAGGCTGCTTCCTCCTCTGACGGGGGCCCAGCACACGCCCCAGGAGACTTGGCAGCCGCCCCCAGGGCTCTAGCCTCTGGAACTCGTCCCCTTGGAAGGGGCCTGGCCCAGGTGCCAGGTTCGGCTGGTCGGCCAGCCTCCTTTGGAGAAAGCAGGCAAGCCGAGCCAGGCTTGCAGTGGCCCTGGCGTGACACCTGCCACCTCAGGCAGAGGGCCTCCCGCGGGCCCTCCATGGCGGGTTTCTCCCCGGAGCCGTGGCCTGGGCACTAGGAAGGCCGGGCCTCCCCGACTCCCGGGAGGAGGGGCTAGGCCACTTGCGCCCTGGCCCCCAAACCCTCTGGTGCCATCTGCCTGTCTCGGCACTTCTGACTCCACAGAGCCTTTCCTACATCTGGGCTGCCTGCCGTGGCAAAGTGCAGGCGTGGGGTGAGGCCATGGCTTTGTCTTTCCAGGAAAAAATGAGCCCCTGGCCGAAGCAGCAGGCCAGGCAGAGCCTTGAGCTTGAAGCCCAGTAGGTCTGTGGCCCTCAGGGCCAGAGCAATGCTTTCAAGGCAGGGAAGCGGCCTGCAAGCTGAGTGGGAGTGGGGGAGGGGAGGGAGACAGCTGAAGCCGAGGCCAGAAGGGCGGCGATGGAAGAGCTGCAGCTGGGTCAGAGCCTGGAGGGAGGGCGGGGCCTTCACTGAGGACACCCCCGCCCCCCGAGGCCAGCCCTAGGCCCTGGCGGTCGCGCATGCGCCCTTGGCCTGTGCGGTGTGTGGGGGCTTGAACCCAAGCCCGCAGGGCTCCCGGAGCGGCCAGAGAAAGAAGGGCCCATGGAGAGGTAGGCGAGGTGGGCAGGGGGCGCCACCTTACTCTCCTCAGCTCCCTGAGGGAGAGAGAGAGAGACAGAGACAGAGAGAGAGAGATCCCTGACCTCTGAGTCTCTGCCTCCACCGCTGGCTGGTGCCAACTCACGCGCCATCCCACTTCCAGCCATCACCCCCACGCCTGCCCCGGGGCCAGCCCCACCACAGAGAGGCCGGTTGGTTCCTGCTCACCTCTGTGCCGTCCCTTCCCGACCTGACCCCAGTGCAGGGGATAAGCTTCAGACAAGTCTTTCCATGTCCCTCTGCATGACAATAGACTTCCTCCCCTCTCCCATTCCACAGGCCCACCCACCCGGGACATCCACCTTTGTCATTAGCTCAGGAGAGGATGCAAGATGAGAATCTCTGCTATTGTGTGGGGAGACTCAGTTTCCCGGGTTTCCCCCATGGACACATGTTCTTCAGCTGGGTCTGATTTTCTCCAGACAAGCTGTCTTGGGAATTATTTGGCCAGCCCTAAGAACCTGAAGGGAAAGGGCGGAGGGGGGTTCTCTCTCTGCCCCCGACAGCCCCGAGCTGGGTCGGTCCCTCAGACCTGGCCAGGGGCAGCCCATCCCCCGGCGCCCTTCCCCGGGGCATCCAAGGGCAGGCTCGGCGCCAGCCCCACCCCGCTCGCCACTGCCCGACCATCGTCCTCCCTCGGGGGGCCTGGGCAGGACAGGGACCCGGCTGTGGGAGGCCTCCAGATCTCAGGCCTGGCACACCGTTTACCAGGCTGCTTCCTCCTCTGACGGGGGCCCAGCACACGCCCCAGGAGACTTGGCAGCCGCCCCCAGGGCTCTAGCCTCTGGAACTCGTCCCCTTGGAAGGGGCCTGGCCCAGGTGCCAGGTTCGGCTGGTCGGCCAGCCTCCTTTGGAGAAAGCAGGCAAGCCGAGCCAGGCTTGCAGTGGCCCTGGCGTGACACCTGCCACCTCAGGCAGAGGGCCTCCCGCGGGCCCTCCATGGCGGGTTTCTCCCCGGAGCCGTGGCCTGGGCACTAGGAAGGCCGGGCCTCCCCGACTCCCGGGAGGAGGGGCTAGCCCACTTGCGCCCTGGCCCCCAAACCCTCTGGTGCCATCTGCCTGTCTCGGCACTTCTGACTCCACAGAGCCTTTCCTACATCTGGGCTGCCTGCCGTGGCAAAGTGCAGGCGTGGGGTGAGGCCATGGCTTTGTCTTTCCAGGAAAAAATGAGCCCCTGGCCGAAGCAGCAGGCCAGGCAGAGCCTTGAGCTTGAAGCCCAGTAGGTCTGTGGCCCTCAGGGCCAGAGCAATGCTTTCAAGGCAGGGAAGCGGCCTGCAAGCTGAGTGGGAGTGGGGGAGGGGAGGGAGACAGCTGAAGCCGAGGCCAGAAGGGCGGCGATGGAAGAGCTGCAGCTGGGTCAGAGCCTGGAGGGAGGGCGGGGCCTTCACTGAGGACCCCCCCCGCCCCCCAAGGCCAGCCCTAGGCCCTGGCGGTCGCGCATGCGCCCTTGGCCTGTGCGGTGTGTGGGGGCTTGAACCCAAGCCCGCAGGGCTCCCGGAGCGGCCAGAGAAAGAAGGGCCCATGGAGAGGTAGGCGAGCTGGGCAGGGGGCGCCACCTTACTCTCCTCAGCTCCCTGAGGGAGAGAGAGAGAGACAGAGACAGAGAGAGAGAGATCCCTGACCTCTGAGTCTCTGCCTCCACCGCTGGCTGGTGCCAACTCACGCGCCATCCCACTTCCAGCCATCACCCCCACGCCTGCCCCGGGGCCAGCCCCACCACAGAGAGGCCGGTTGGTTCCTGCTCACCTCTGTGCCTTCCCTTCCCGACCTGACCCCAGTGCAGGGGATAAGCTTCAGACAAGTCTTTCCATGTCCCTCTGCATGACAATAGACTTCCTCCCCTCTCCCATTCCACAGGCCCACCCACCCGGGACATCCACCTTTGTCATTAGCTCAGGAGAGGATGCAAGATGAGAATCTCTGCTATTGTGTGGGGAGACTCAGTTTCCCGGGTTTCCCCCATGGACACATGTTCTTCAGCTGGGTCTGATTTTCTCCAGACAAGCTGTCTTGGGAAGGATTTGGCCAGCCCTAAGAACCTGAAGGGACAGGGCGGAGGGGGGTTCTCTCTCTGCCCCCGACAGCCCCGAGCTGGGTCGGTCCCTCAGACCTGGCCAGGGGCAGCCCATCCCCCGGCGCCCTTCCCCGGGGCATCCAAGGGCAGGCTCGGCGCCAGCCCCACCCCGCTCGCCACTGCCCGACCATCGTCCTCCCTCGGGGGGCCTGGGCAGGACAGGGACCCGGCTGTGGGAGGCCTCCAGATCTCAGGCCTGGCACACCGTTTACCAGGCTGCTTCCTCCTCTGACGGGGGCCCAGCACACGCCCCAGGAGACTTGGCAGCCGCCCCCAGGGCTCTAGCCTCTGGAACTCGTCCCCTTGGAAGGGGCCTGGCCCAGGTGCCAGGTTCGGCTGGTCGGCCAGCCTCCTTTGGAGAAAGCAGGCAAGCCGAGCCAGGCTTGCAGTGGCCCTGGCGTGACACCTGCCACCTCAGGCAGAGGGCCTCCCGCGGGCCCTCCATGGCGGGTTTCTCCCCGGAGCCGTGGCCTGGGCACTAGGAAGGCCGGGCCTCCCCGACTCCCGGGAGGAGGGGCTAGGCCACTTGCGCCCTGGCCCCCAAACCCTTTGGTGCCATCTGCCTGTCTCGGCACTTCTGACTCCACAGAGCCTTTCCTACATCTGGGCTGCCTGCCGTGGCAAAGTGCAGGCGTGGGGTGAGGCCATGGCTTTGTCTTTCCAGGAAAAAATGAGCCCCTGGCCGAAGCAGCAGGCCCAGGCAGAGCCTTGAGCTTGAAGCCCAGTAGGTCTGTGGCCCTCAGGGCCAGAGCAATGCTTTCAAGGCAGGGAAGCGGCCTGCAAGCTGAGTGGGAGTGGGGGAGGGGAGGGAGACAGCTGAAGCCGAGGCCAGAAGGGCGGCGATGGAAGAGCTGCAGCTGGGTCAGAGCCTGGAGGGAGGGCGGGGCCTTCACTGAGGACCCCCCCCCCCCCCAGGCCAGCCCTAGGCCCCGGCGGTCGTGCATGCGCCCTTGGCCTGTGCGGTGTGTGGGGGCTTGAACCCAAGCCCGCAGGGCTCCCGGAGCGGCCAGAGAAAGAAGGGCCCATGGAGAGGAAGGCGAGCTGGGCAGGGGGCGCCACCTTACTCTCCTCAGCTCCCTGAGGGAGAGAGAGAGAGACAGAGACAGAGAGAGAGAGATCCCTGACCTCTGAGTCTCTGCCTCCACCGCTGGCTGGTGCCAACTCACGCGCCATCCCACTTCCAGCCATCACCCCCACGCCTGCCCCGGGGCCAGCCCCACCACAGAGAGGCCGGTTGGTTCCTGCTCACCTCTGTGCCTTCCCTTCCCGACCTGACCCCAGTGCAGGGGATAAGCTTCAGACAAGTCTTTCCATGTCCCTCTGCATGACAATAGACTTCCTCCCCTCTCCCATTCCACAGGCCCACCCACCCGGGACATCCACCTTTGTCATTAGCTCAGGAGAGGATGCAAGATGAGAATCTCTGCTATTGTGTGGGGAGACTCAGTTTCCCGGGTTTCCCCCATGGACACATGTTCTTCAGCTGGGTCTGATTTTCTCCAGACAAGCTGTCTTGGGAAGGATTTGGCCAGCCCTAAGAACCTGAAGGGAAAGGGCGGAGGGGGGTTCTCTCTCTGCCCCCGACAGCCCCGAGCTGGGTCGGTCCCTCAGACCTGGCCAGGGGCAGCCCATCCCCCGGCGCCCTTCCCCGGGGCATCCAAGGGCAGGCTCGGCGCCAGCCCCACCCCGCTCGCCACTGCCCGACCATCGTCCTCCCTCGGGGGGCCTGGGCAGGACAGTGACCCGGCTGTGGGAGGCCTCCAGATCTCAGGCCTGGCACACCGTTTACCAGGCTGCTTCCTCCTCTGACGGGGGCCCAGCACACGCCCCAGGAGACTTGGCAGCCGCCCCCAGGGCTCTAGCCTCTGGAACTCGTCCCCTTGGAAGGGACCTGGCCCAGGTGCCAGGTTCGGCTGGTCGGCCAGCCTCCTTTGGAGAAAGCAGGCAAGCCGAGCCAGGCTTGCAGTGGCCCTGGCGTGACACCTGCCACCTCAGGCAGAGGGCCTCCCGCGGGCCCTCCATGGCGGGTTTCTCCCCGGAGCCGTGGCCTGGGCACTAGGAAGGCCGGGCCTCCCCGACTCCCGGGAGGAGGGGCTAGCCCACTTGCGCCCTGGCCCCCAAACCCTCTGGTGCCATCTGCCTGTCTCGGCACTTCTGACTCCACAGAGCCTTTCCTACATCTGGGCTGCCTGCCGTGGCAAAGTGCAGGCGTGGGGTGAGGCCATGGCTTTGTCTTTCCAGGAAAAAATGAGCCCCTGGCCGAAGCAGCAGGCCAGGCAGAGCCTTGAGCTTGAAGCCCAGTAGGTCTGTGGCCCTCAGGGCCAGAGCAATGCTTTCAAGGCAGGGAAGCGGCCTGCAAGCTGAGTGGGAGTGGGGGAGGGGAGGGAGACAGCTGAAGCCGAGTCCAGAAGGGCAGCTATGGAAGAGCTGCAGCTGGGTCAGAGGCTGGAGGGAGGGCGGGGCCTTCACTGAGGACCCCCCCCCCCGACGTCAGCCCTAGGCCCTGGCGGTCGCGCATGCGCCCTTGGCCTGTGCGGTGTGTGGGGGCTTGAACCCAAGCCCGCAGGGCTCCCGGAGCGGCCAGAGAAATAGGGCCCATGGAGAGGAAGGCGAGGTGGGCAGGGGGCGCAACCTTACTCTCCTCAGCTCCCTGAGGGAGAGAGAGAGAGACAGAGACAGAGAGAGAGAGATCCCTGACCTCTGAGTCTCTGCCTCCACCGCTGGCTGGTGCCAACTCACGCGCCATCCCACTTCCAGCCATCACCCACACGCCTGCCCCGGGGCCAGCCCCACCACAGAGAGGCCGGTTGGTTCTTGCTCACCTCTGTGCCGTCCCTTCCCGACCTGACCCCAGTGCAGAGGATAAGCTTCAGACAAGTCTTTCCATGTCCCTCTGCATGACAATAGACTTCCTCCCCTCTCCCATTCCACAGGCCCACCCACCAGGGACATCCACCTTTGTCATTAGCTCAGGAGAGGATGCAAGATGAGAATCTCTGCTATTGTGTGGGGAGACTCAGTTTCCCGGGTTTCCCCCATGGATACATGTTCTTCAGCTGGGTCTGATTTTCTCCAGACAAGCTGTCTTGGGAAGGATTTGGCCAGCCCTAAGAACCTGAAGGGAAAGGGCGGAGGGGGGTTCTCTCTCTGCCCCCGACAGCCCCGAGCTGGGTCGGTCCCTCAGACCTGGCCAGGGGCAGCCCATCCCCCGGCGCCCTTCCCCGGGGCATCCAAGGGCAGGCTCGGCGCCAGCCCCACCCCGCTCGCCACTGCCCGACCATCGTCCTCCCTCGGGGGGCCTGGGCAGGACAGGGACCCGGCTGTGGGAGGCCTCCAGATCTCAGGCCTGGCACACCGTTTACCAGGCTGCTTCCTCCTCTGACGGGGGCCCAGCACACGCCCCAGGAGACTTGGCAGCCGCCCCCAGGGCTCTAGCCTCTGGAACTCGTCCCCTTGGAAGGGGCCTGGCCCAGGTGCCAGGTTCGGCTGGTCGGCCAGCCTCCTTTGGAGAAAGCAGGCAAGCCGAGCCAGGCTTGCAGTGGCCCTGGCGTGACACCTGCCACCTCAGGCAGAGGGCCTCCCGCGGGCCCTCCATGGCGGGTTTCTCCCCGGAGCCGTGGCCTGGGCACTAGGAAGGCCGGGCCTCCCCGACTCCCGGGAGGAGGGGCTAGGCCACTTGCGCCCTGGCCCCCAAACCCTTTGGTGCCATCTGCCTGTCTCGGCACTTCTGACTCCACAGAGCCTTTCCTACATCTGGGCTGCCTGCCGTGGCAAAGTGCAGGCGTGGGGTGAGGCCATGGCTTTGTCTTTCCAGGAAAAAATGAGCCCCTGGCCGAAGCAGCAGGCCCAGGCAGAGCCTTGAGCTTGAAGCCCAGTAGGTCTGTGGCCCTCAGGGCCAGAGCAATGCTTTCAAGGCAGGGAAGCGGCCTGCAAGCTGAGTGGGAGTGGGGGAGGGGAGGGAGACAGCTGAAGCCGAGGCCAGAAGGGCGGCGATGGAAGAGCTGCAGCTGGGTCAGAGCCTGGAGGGAGGGCGGGGCCTTCACTGAGGACCCCCCCCCCCCAGGCCAGCCCTAGGCCCCGGCGGTCGTGCATGCGCCCTTGGCCTGTGCGGTGTGTGGGGGCTTGAACCCAAGCCCGCAGGGCTCCCGGAGCGGCCAGAGAAAGAAGGGCCCATGGAGAGGAAGGCGAGCTGGGCAGGGGGCGCCACCTTACTCTCCTCAGCTCCCTGAGGGAGAGAGAGAGAGACAGAGACAGAGAGAGAGAGATCCCTGACCTCTGAGTCTCTGCCTCCACCGCTGGCTGGTGCCAACTCACGCGCCATCCCACTTCCAGCCATCACCCCCACGCCTGCCCCGGGGCCAGCCCCACCACAGAGAGGCCGGTTGGTTCCTGCTCACCTCTGTGCCTTCCCTTCCCGACCTGACCCCAGTGCAGGGGATAAGCTTCAGACAAGTCTTTCCATGTCCCTCTGCATGACAATAGACTTCCTCCCCTCTCCCATTCCACAGGCCCACCCACCCGGGACATCCACCTTTGTCATTAGCTCAGGAGAGGATGCAAGATGAGAATCTCTGCTATTGTGTGGGGAGACTCAGTTTCCCGGGTTTCCCCCATGGACACATGTTCTTCAGCTGGGTCTGATTTTCTCCAGACAAGCTGTCTTGGGAAGGATTTGGCCAGCCCTAAGAACCTGAAGGGAAAGGGCGGAGGGGGGTTCTCTCTCTGCCCCCGACAGCCCCGAGCTGGGTCGGTCCCTCAGACCTGGCCAGGGGCAGCCCATCCCCCGGCGCCCTTCCCCGGGGCATCCAAGGGCAGGCTCGGCGCCAGCCCCACCCCGCTCGCCACTGCCCGACCATCGTCCTCCCTCGGGGGGCCTGGGCAGGACAGTGACCCGGCTGTGGGAGGCCTCCAGATCTCAGGCCTGGCACACCGTTTACCAGGCTGCTTCCTCCTCTGACGGGGGCCCAGCACACGCCCCAGGAGACTTGGCAGCCGCCCCCAGGGCTCTAGCCTCTGGAACTCGTCCCCTTGGAAGGGACCTGGCCCAGGTGCCAGGTTCGGCTGGTCGGCCAGCCTCCTTTGGAGAAAGCAGGCAAGCCGAGCCAGGCTTGCAGTGGCCCTGGCGTGACACCTGCCACCTCAGGCAGAGGGCCTCCCGCGGGCCCTCCATGGCGGGTTTCTCCCCGGAGCCGTGGCCTGGGCACTAGGAAGGCCGGGCCTCCCCGACTCCCGGGAGGAGGGGCTAGCCCACTTGCGCCCTGGCCCCCAAACCCTCTGGTGCCATCTGCCTGTCTCGGCACTTCTGACTCCACAGAGCCTTTCCTACATCTGGGCTGCCTGCCGTGGCAAAGTGCAGGCGTGGGGTGAGGCCATGGCTTTGTCTTTCCAGGAAAAAATGAGCCCCTGGCCGAAGCAGCAGGCCAGGCAGAGCCTTGAGCTTGAAGCCCAGTAGGTCTGTGGCCCTCAGGGCCAGAGCAATGCTTTCAAGGCAGGGAAGCGGCCTGCAAGCTGAGTGGGAGTGGGGGAGGGGAGGGAGACAGCTGAAGCCGAGTCCAGAAGGGCAGCTATGGAAGAGCTGCAGCTGGGTCAGAGGCTGGAGGGAGGGCGGGGCCTTCACTGAGGACCCCCCCCCCCGACGTCAGCCCTAGGCCCTGGCGGTCGCGCATGCGCCCTTGGCCTGTGCGGTGTGTGGGGGCTTGAACCCAAGCCCGCAGGGCTCCCGGAGCGGCCAGAGAAATAGGGCCCATGGAGAGGAAGGCGAGGTGGGCAGGGGGCGCAACCTTACTCTCCTCAGCTCCCTGAGGGAGAGAGAGAGAGACAGAGACAGAGAGAGAGAGATCCCTGACCTCTGAGTCTCTGCCTCCACCGCTGGCTGGTGCCAACTCACGCGCCATCCCACTTCCAGCCATCACCCACACGCCTGCCCCGGGGCCAGCCCCACCACAGAGAGGCCGGTTGGTTCTTGCTCACCTCTGTGCCGTCCCTTCCCGACCTGACCCCAGTGCAGGGGATAAGCTTCAGACAAGTCTTTCCATGTCCCTCTGCATGACAATAGACTTCCTCCCCTCTCCCATTCCACAGGCCCACCCACCAGGGACATCCACCTTTGTCATTAGCTCAGGAGAGGATGCAAGATGAGAATCTCTGCTATTGTGTGGGGAGACTCAGTTTCCCGGGTTTCCCCCATGGATACATGTTCTTCAGCTGGGTCTGATTTTCTCCAGACAAGCTGTCTTGGGAAGGATTTGGCCAGCCCTAAGAACCTGAAGGGAAAGGGCGGAGGGGGGTTCTCTCTCTGCCCCCGACAGCCCCGAGCTGGGTCGGTCCCTCAGACCTGGCCAGGGGCAGCCCATCCCCCGGCGCCCTTCCCCGGGGCATCCAAGGGCAGGCTCGGCGCCAGCCCCACCCCGCTCGCCACTGCCCGACCATCGTCCTCCCTCGGGGGGCCTGGGCAGGACAGGGACCCGGCTGTGGGAGGCCTCCAGATCTCAGGCCTGGCACACCGTTTACCAGGCTGCTTCCTCCTCTGACGGGGGCCCAGCACACGCCCCAGGAGACTTGGCAGCCGCCCCCAGGGCTCTAGCCTCTGGAACTCGTCCCCTTGGAAGGGGCCTGGCCCAGGTGCCAGGTTCGGCTGGTCGGCCAGCCTCCTTTGGAGAAAGCAGGCAAGCCGAGCCAGGCTTGCAGTGGCTCTGGCGTGACGCCTGCCACCTCAGGCAGAGGGCCTCCCGCGGGCCCTCCATGGCGGGTTTCTCCCCGGAGCCGTGGCCTGGGCACTAGGAAGGCCGGGTCTCCCCGACTCCCGGGAGGAGGGGCTAGCCCACTTGCGCCCTGGCCCCCAAACCCTCTGGTGCCATCTGCCTGTCTCGGCACTTCTGACTCCACAGAGCCTTTCCTACATCTGGGCTGCCTGCCGTGGCAAAGTGCAGGCGTGGGGTGAGGCCATGGCTTTGTCTTTCCAGGAAAAAATGAGCCCCTGGCCGAAGCAGCAGGCCCAGGCAGAGCCTTGAGCTTGAAGCCCAGTAGGTCTGTGGCCCTCAGGGCCAGAGCAATGCTTTCAAGGCAGGGAAGCGGCCTGCAAGCTGAGTGGGAGTGGGGGAGGGGAGGGAGACAGCTGAAGCCGAGGCCAGAAGGGCGGCGATGGAAGAGCTGCAGCTGGGTCAGAGCCTGGAGGGAGGGCGGGGCCTTCACTGAGGACCCCCCCCCCCCCCCCCGAGGCCAGCCCTAGGCCCCGGCGGTCGCGCATGCGCCCTTGGCCTGTGCGGTGTGTGGGGGCTTGAACCCAAGCCCGCAGGGCTCCCGGAGCGGCCAGAGAAAGAAGGGCCCATGGAGAGGAAGGCGAGGTGGGCAGGGGGTGCAACCTTACTCTCCTCAGCTCCCTGAGGGAGAGAGAGAGAGACAGAGACAGAGAGAGAGAGATCCCTGACCTCTGAGTCTCTGCCTCCACCGCTGGCTGGTGCCAACTCACGCGCCATCCCACTTCCAGCCATCACCCCCACGCCTGCCCCGGGGCCAGCCCCACCACAGAGAGGCCGGTTGGTTCCTGCTCACCTCTGTGCCGTCCCTTCCCGACCTGACCCCAGTGCAGGGGATAAGCTTCAGACAAGTCTTTCCATGTCCCTCTGCATGACAATAGACTTCCTCCCCTCTCCCATTCCACAGGCCCACCCACCAGGGACATCCACCTTTGTCATTAGCTCAGGAGAGGATGCAAGATGAGAATCTCTGCTATTGTGTGGGGAGACTCAGTTTCCCGGGTTTCCCCCATGGACACATGTTCTTCAGCTGGGTCTGATTTTCTCCAGACAAGCTGTCTTGGGAAGGATTTGGCCAGCCCTAAGAACCTGAAGGGAAAGGGCGGAGGGGGGTTCTCTCTCTGCCCCCGACAGCCCCGAGCTGGGTCGGTCCCTCAGACCTGGCCAGGGGCAGCCCATCCCCCGGCGCCCTTCCCTGGGGCATCCAAGGGCAGGCTCGGCGCCAGCCCCACCCCGCTCGCCACTGCCCGACCATCGTCCTCCATCGGGGGGCCTGGGCAGGACAGGGATCCGGCTGTGGGTGGCCTCCAGATCTCAGGCCTGGCACACCGTTTACCAGGCTGCTTCCTCCTCTGACGGGGGCCCAGCACACGCCCCAGGAGACTTGGCAGCCGCCCCCAGGGCTCTAGCCTCTGGAACTCGTCCCCTTGGAAGGGGCCTGGCCCAGGTGCCAGGTTCGGCTGGTCGGCCAGCCTCCTTTGGAGAAAGCAGGCAAGCCGAGCCAGGCTTGCAGTGGCCCTGGCGTGACACCTGCCACCTCAGGCAGAGGGCCTCCCGCGGGCCCTCCATGGCGGGTTTCTCCCCGGAGCCGTGGCCTGGGCACTAGGAAGGCCGGGTCTCCCCGACTCCCGGGAGGAGGGGCTAGCCCACTTGCGCCCTGGCCCCCAAACCCTCTGGTGCCATCTGCCTGTCTCGGCACTTCTGACTCCACAGAGCCTTTCCTACATCTGGGCTGCCTGCCGTGGCAAAGTGCAGGCGTGGGGTGAGGCCATGGCTTTGTCTTTCCAGGAAAAAATGAGCCCCTGGCCGAAGCAGCAGGCCCAGGCAGAGCCTTGAGCTTGAAGCCCAGTAGGTCTGTGGCCCTCAGGGCCAGAGCAATGCTTTCAAGGCAGGGAAGCGGCCTGCAAGCTGAGTGGGAGTGGGGGAGGGGAGGGAGACACCTGAAGCCGAGGCCAGAAGGGCGGCGATGGAAGAGCTGCAGCTGGGTCAGAGCCTGGAGGGAGGGCGGGGCCTTCACTGAGGACCCCCCCCCCCCGAGGCCAGCCCTAGGCCCCGGCGGTCGCGCATGCGCCCTTGGCCTGTGCGGTGTGTGGGGGCTTGAACCCAAGCCCGCAGGGCTCCCGGAGCGGCCAGAGAAAGAAGGGCCCATGGAGAGGAAGGCGAGCTGGGCAGGGGGCGCCACCTTACTCTCCTCAGCTCCCTGAGGGAGAGAGAGAGAGACAGAGACAGAGAGAGAGAGATCCCTGACCTCTGAGTCTCTGCCTCCACCGCTGGCTGGTGCCAACTCACGCGCCATCCCACTTCCAGCCATCACCCCCACGCCTGCCCCGGGGCCAGCCCCACCACAGAGAGGCCGGTTGGTTCCTGCTCACCTCTGTGCCTTCCCTTCCCGACCTGACCCCAGTGCAGGGGATAAGCTTCAGACAAGTCTTTCCATGTCCCTCTGCATGACAATAGACTTCCTCCCCTCTCCCATTCCACACGCCCACCCACCCGGGACATCCACCTTTGTCATTAGCTCAGGAGAGGATGCAAGATGAGAATCTCTGCTATTGTGTGGGGAGACTCAGTTTCCCGGGTTTCCCCCATGGACACATGTTCTTCAGCTGGGTCTGATTTTCTCCAGACAAGCTGTCTTGGGAAGGATTTGGCCAGCCCTAAGAACCTGAAGGGAAAGGGCGGAGGGGGGTTCTCTCTCTGCCCCCGACAGCCCCGAGCTGGGTCGGTCCCTCAGACCTGGCCAGGGGCAGCCCATCCCCCGGCGCCCTTCCCCGGGGCATCCAAGGGCAGGCTCGGCGCCAGCCCCACCCCGCTCGCCACTGCCCGACCATCGTCCTCCCTCGGGGGGCCTGGGCAGGACAGTGACCCGGCTGTGGGAGGCCTCCAGATCTCAGGCCTGGCACACCGTTTACCAGGCTGCTTCCTCCTCTGACGGGGGCCCAGCACACGCCCCAGGAGACTTGGCAGCCGCCCCCAGGGCTCTAGCCTCTGGAACTCGTCCCCTTGGAAGGGACCTGGCCCAGGTGCCAGGTTCGGCTGGTCGGCCAGCCTCCTTTGGAGAAAGCAGGCAAGCCGAGCCAGGCTTGCAGTGGCCCTGGCGTGACACCTGCCACCTCAGGCAGAGGGCCTCCCGCGGGCCCTCCATGGCGGGTTTCTCCCCGGAGCCGTGGCCTGGGCACTAGGAAGGCCGGGCCTCCCCGACTCCCGGGAGGAGGGGCTAGCCCACTTGCGCCCTGGCCCCCAAACCCTCTGGTGCCATCTGCCTGTCTCGGCACTTCTGACTCCACAGAGCCTTTCCTACATCTGGGCTGCCTGCCGTGGCAAAGTGCAGGCGTGGGGTGAGGCCATGGCTTTGTCTTTCCAGGAAAAAATGAGCCCCTGGCCGAAGCAGCAGGCCAGGCAGAGCCTTGAGCTTGAAGCCCAGTAGGTCTGTGGCCCTCAGGGCCAGAGCAATGCTTTCAAGGCAGGGAAGCGGCCTGCAAGCTGAGTGGGAGTGGGGGAGGGGAGGGAGACAGCTGAAGCCGAGTCCAGAAGGGCAGCTATGGAAGAGCTGCAGCTGGGTCAGAGGCTGGAGGGAGGGCGGGGCCTTCACTGAGGACCCCCCCCCCCCGACGTCAGCCCTAGGCCCTGGCGGTCGCGCATGCGCCCTTGGCCTGTGCGGTGTGTGGGGGCTTGAACCCAAGCCCGCAGGGCTCCCGGAGCGGCCAGAGAAATAGGGCCCATGGAGAGGAAGGCGAGGTGGGCAGGGGGCGCAACCTTACTCTCCTCAGCTCCCTGAGGGAGAGAGAGAGAGACAGAGACAGAGAGAGAGAGATCCCTGACCTCTGAGTCTCTGCCTCCACCGCTGGCTGGTGCCAACTCACGCGCCATCCCACTTCCAGCCATCACCCACACGCCTGCCCCGGGGCCAGCCCCACCACAGAGAGGCCGGTTGGTTCTTGCTCACCTCTGTGCCGTCCCTTCCCGACCTGACCCCAGTGCAGGGGATAAGCTTCAGACAAGTCTTTCCATGTCCCTCTGCATGACAATAGACTTCCTCCCCTCTCCCATTCCACAGGCCCACCCACCAGGGACATCCACCTTTGTCATTAGCTCAGGAGAGGATGCAAGATGAGAATCTCTGCTATTGTGTGGGGAGACTCAGTTTCCCGGGTTTCCCCCATGGACACATGTTCTTCAGCTGGGTCTGATTTTCTCCAGACAAGCTGTCTTGGGAAGGATTTGGCCAGCCCTAAGAACCTGAAGGGAAAGGGCGGAGGGGGGTTCTCTCTCTGCCCCCGACAGCCCCGAGCTGGGTCGGTCCCTCAGACCTGGCCAGGGGCAGCCCATCCCCCGGCGCCCTTCCCCGGGGCATCCAAGGGCAGGCTCGGCGCCAGCCCCACCCCGCTCGCCACTGCCCGACCATCGTCCTCCCTCGGGGGGCCTGGGCAGGACAGGGACCCGGCTGTGGGAGGCCTCCAGATCTCAGGCCTGGCACACCGTTTACCAGGCTGCTTCCTCCTCTGACGGGGGCCCAGCACACGCCCCAGGAGACTTGGCAGCCGCCCCCAGGGCTCTAGCCTCTGGAACTCGTCCCCTTGGAAGGGGCCTGGCCCAGGTGCCAGGTTCGGCTGGTCGGCCAGCCTCCTTTGGAGAAAGCAGGCAAGCCGAGCCAGGCTTGCAGTGGCTCTGGCGTGACGCCTGCCACCTCAGGCAGAGGGCCTCCCGCGGGCCCTCCATGGCGGGTTTCTCCCCGGAGCCGTGGCCTGGGCACTAGGAAGGCCGGGTCTCCCCGACTCCCGGGAGGAGGGGCTAGCCCACTTGCGCCCTGGCCCCCAAACCCTCTGGTGCCATCTGCCTGTCTCGGCACTTCTGACTCCACAGAGCCTTTCCTACATCTGGGCTGCCTGCCGTGGCAAAGTGCAGGCGTGGGGTGAGGTCATGGCTTTGTCTTTCCAGGAAAAAATGAGCCCCTGGCCGAAGCAGCAGGCCCAGGCAGAGCCTTGAGCTTGAAGCCCAGTAGGTCTGTGGCCCTCAGGGCCAGAGCAATGCTTTCAAGGCAGGGAAGCGGCCTGCAAGCTGAGTGGGAGTGGGGGAGGGGAGGGAGACAGCTGAAGCCGAGGCCAGAAGGGCGGCGATGGAAGAGCTGCAGCTGGGTCAGAGCCTGGAGGGAGGGCGGGGCCTTCACTGAGGACCCCCCCCCCCCCCCGAGGCCAGCCCTAGGCCCCGGCGGTCGCGCATGCGCCCTTGGCCTGTGCGGTGTGTGGGGGCTTGAACCCAAGCCCGCAGGGCTCCCGGAGCGGCCAGAGAAAGAAGGGCCCATGGAGAGGAAGGCGAGGTGGGCAGGGGGTGCAACCTTACTCTCCTCAGCTCCCTGAGGGAGAGAGAGAGAGACAGAGACAGAGAGAGAGAGATCCCTGACCTCTGAGTCTCTGCCTCCACCGCTGGCTGGTGCCAACTCACGCGCCATCCCACTTCCAGCCATCACCCCCACGCCTGCCCCGGGGCCAGCCCCACCACAGAGAGGCCGGTTGGTTCCTGCTCACCTCTGTGCCGTCCCTTCCCGACCTGACCCCAGTGCAGGGGATAAGCTTCAGACAAGTCTTTCCATGTCCCTCTGCATGACAATAGACTTCCTCCCCTCTCCCATTCCACAGGCCCACCCACCAGGGACATCCACCTTTGTCATTAGCTCAGGAGAGGATGCAAGATGAGAATCTCTGCTATTGTGTGGGGAGACTCAGTTTCCCGGGTTTCCCCCATGGACACATGTTCTTCAGCTGGGTCTGATTTTCTCCAGACAAGCTGTCTTGGGAAGGATTTGGCCAGCCCTAAGAACCTGAAGGGAAAGGGCGGAGGGGGGTTCTCTCTCTGCCCCCGACAGCCCCGAGCTGGGTCGGTCCCTCAGACCTGGCCAGGGGCAGCCCATCCCCCGGCGCCCTTCCCCGGGGCATCCAAGGGCAGGCTCGGCGCCAGCCCCACCCCGCTCGCCACTGCCCGACCATCGTCCTCCCTCGGGGGGCCTGGGCAGGACAGGGACCCGGCTGTGGGAGGCCTCCAGATCTCAGGCCTGGCACACCGTTTACCAGGCTGCTTCCTCCTCTGACGGGGGCCCAGCACACGCCCCAGGAGACTTGGCAGCCGCCCCCAGGGCTCTAGCCTCTGGAACTCGTCCCCTTGGAAGGGGCCTGGCCCAGGTGCCAGGTTCGGCTGGTCGGCCAGCCTCCTTTGGAGAAAGCAGGCAAGCCGAGCCAGGCTTGCAGTGGCCCTGGCGTGACACCTGCCACCTCAGGCAGAGGGCCTCCCGCGGGCCCTCCATGGCGGGTTTCTCCCCGGAGCCGTGGCCTGGGCACTAGGAAGGCCGGGCCTCCCCGACTCCCGGGAGGAGGGGCTAGCCCACTTGCGCCCTGGCCCCCAAACCCTCTGGTGCCATCTGCCTGTCTCGGCACTTCTGACTCCACAGAGCCTTTCCTACATCTGGGCTGCCTGCCGTGGCAAAGTGCAGGCGTGGGGTGAGGCCATGGCTTTGTCTTTCCAGGAAAAAATGAGCCCCTGGCCGAAGCAGCAGGCCAGGCAGAGCCTTGAGCTTGAAGCCCAGTAGGTCTGTGGCCCTCAGGGCCAGAGCAATGCTTTCAAGGCAGGGAAGCGGCCTGCAAGCTGAGTGGGAGTGGGGGAGGGGAGGGAGACAGCTGAAGCCGAGTCCAGAAGGGCAGCTATGGAAGAGCTGCAGCTGGGTCAGAGGCTGGAGGGAGGGCGGGGCCTTCACTGAGGACCCCCCCCCCCGACGTCAGCCCTAGGCCCTGGCGGTCGCGCATGCGCCCTTGGCCTGTGCGGTGTGTGGGGGCTTGAACCCAAGCCCGCAGGGCTCCCGGAGCGGCCAGAGAAATAGGGCCCATGGAGAGGAAGGCGAGGTGGGCAGGGGGCGCAACCTTACTCTCCTCAGCTCCCTGAGGGAGAGAGAGAGAGACAGAGACAGAGAGAGAGAGATCCCTGACCTCTGAGTCTCTGCCTCCACCGCTGGCTGGTGCCAACTCACGCGCCATCCCACTTCCAGCCATCACCCACACGCCTGCCCCGGGGCCAGCCCCACCACAGAGAGGCCAGTTGGTTCTTGCTCACCTCTGTGCCGTCCCTTCCCGACCTGACCCCAGTGCAGGGGATAAGCTTCAGACAAGTCTTTCCATGTCCCTCTGCATGACAATAGACTTCCTCCCCTCTCCCATTCCACAGGCCCACCCACCAGGGACATCCACCTTTGTCATTAGCTCAGGAGAGGATGCAAGATGAGAATCTCTGCTATTGTGTGGGGAGACTCAGTTTCCCGGGTTTCCCCCATGGACACATGTTCTTCAGCTGGGTCTGATTTTCTCCAGACAAGCTGTCTTGGGAAGGATGTGGCCAGCCCTAAGAACCTGAAGGGAAAGGGCGGAGGGGGGTTCTCTCTCTGCCCCCGACAGCCCCGAGCTGGGTCGGTCCCTCAGACCTGGCCAGGGGCAGCCCATCCCCCGGCGCCCTTCCCCGGGGCATCCAAGGGCAGGCTCGGCGCCAGCCCCACCCCGCTCGCCACTGCCCGACCATCGTCCTCCCTCGGGGGGCCTGGGCAGGACAGGGACCCGGCTGTGGGAGGCCTCCAGATCTCAGGCCTGGCACACCGTTTACCAGGCTGCTTCCTCCTCTGACGGGGGCCCAGCACACGCCCCAGGAGACTTGGCAGCCGCCCCCAGGGCTCTAGCCTCTGGAACTCGTCCCCTTGGAAGGGGCCTGGCCCAGGTGCCAGGTTCGGCTGGTCGGCCAGCCTCCTTTGGAGAAAGCAGGCAAGCCGAGCCAGGCTTGCAGTGGCTCTGGCGTGACGCCTGCCACCTCAGGCAGAGGGCCTCCCGCGGGCCCTCCATGGCGGGTTTCTCCCCGGAGCCGTGGCCTGGGCACTAGGAAGGCCGGGTCTCCCCGACTCCCGGGAGGAGGGGCTAGCCCACTTGCGCCCTGGCCCCCAAACCCTCTGGTGCCATCTGCCTGTCTCGGCACTTCTGACTCCACAGAGCCTTTCCTACATCTGGGCTGCCTGCCGTGGCAAAGTGCAGGCGTGGGGTGAGGCCATGGCTTTGTCTTTCCAGGAAAAAATGAGCCCCTGGCCGAAGCAGCAGGCCCAGGCAGAGCCTTGAGCTTGAAGCCCAGTAGGTCTGTGGCCCTCAGGGCCAGAGCAATGCTTTCAAGGCAGGGAAGCGGCCTGCAAGCTGAGTGGGAGTGGGGGAGGGGAGGGAGACAGCTGAAGCCGAGGCCAGAAGGGCGGCGATGGAAGAGCTGCAGCTGGGTCAGAGCCTGGAGGGAGGGCGGGGCCTTCACTGAGGACCCCCCCCCCCCCCCCCCCGAGGCCAGCCCTAGGCCCCGGCGGTCGCGCATGCGCCCTTGGCCTGTGCGGTGTGTGGGGGCTTGAACCCAAGCCCGCAGGGCTCCCGGAGCGGCCAGAGAAAGAAGGGCCCATGGAGAGGAAGGCGAGGTGGGCAGGGGGTGCAACCTTACTCTCCTCAGCTCCCTGAGGGAGAGAGAGAGAGACAGAGACAGAGAGAGAGAGATCCCTGACCTCTGAGTCTCTGCCTCCACCGCTGGCTGGTGCCAACTCACGCGCCATCCCACTTCCAGCCATCACCCCCACGCCTGCCCCGGGGCCAGCCCCACAACAGAGAGGCCGGTTGGTTCCTGCTCACCTCTGTGCCGTCCCTTCCCGACCTGACCCCAGTGCAGGGGATAAGCTTCAGACAAGTCTTTCCATGTCCCTCTGCATGACAATAGACTTCCTCCCCTCTCCCATTCCACAGGCCCACCCACCAGGGACATCCACCTTTGTCATTAGCTCAGGAGAGGATGCAAGATGAGAATCTCTGCTATTGTGTGGGGAGACTCAGTTTCCCGGGTTTCCCCCATGGACACATGTTCTTCAGCTGGGTCTGATTTTCTCCAGACAAGCTGTCTTGGGAAGGATTTGGCCAGCCCTAAGAACCTGAAGGGAAAGGGCGGAGGGGGGTTCTCTCTCTGCCCCCGACAGCCCCGAGCTGGGTCGGTCCCTCAGACCTGGCCAGGGGCAGCCCATCCCCCGGCGCCCTTCCCCGGGGCATCCAAGGGCAGGCTCGGCGCCAGCCCCACCCCGCTCGCCACTGCCCGACCATCGTCCTCCCTCGGGGGGCCTGGGCAGGACAGGGACCCGGCTGTGGGAGGCCTCCAGATCTCAGGCCTGGCACACCGTTTACCAGGCTGCTTCCTCCTCTGACGGGGGCCCAGCACACGCCCCAGGAGACTTGGCAGCCGCCCCCAGGGCTCTAGCCTCTGGAACTCGTCCCCTTGGAAGGGGCCTGGCCCAGATGCCAGGTTCGGCTGGTCGGCCAGCCTCCTTTGGAGAAAGCAGGCAAGCCGAGCCAGGCTTGCAGTGGCCCTGGCGTGACACCTGCCACCTCAGGCAGAGGGCCTCCCGCGGGCCCTCCATGGCGGGTTTCTCCCCGGAGCCGTGGCCTGGGCACTAGGAAGGCCGGGCCTCCCCGACTCCCGGGAGGAGGGGCTAGCCCACTTGCGCCCTGGCCCCCAAACCCTCTGGTGCCATCTGCCTGTCTCGGCACTTCTGACTCCACAGAGCCTTTCCTACATCTGGGCTGCCTGCCTTGGCAAAGTGCAGGCGTGGGGTGAGGCCATGGCTTTGTCTTTCCAGGAAAAAATGAGCCCCTGGCCGAAGCAGCAGGCCAGGCAGAGCCTTGAGCTTGAAGCCCAGTAGGTCTGTGGCCCTCAGGGCCAGAGCAATGCTTTCAAGGCAGGGAAGCGGCCTGCAAGCTGAGTGGGAGTGGGGGAGGGGAGGGAGACAGCTGAAGCCGAGGCCAGAAGGGCGGCGATGGAAGAGCTGCAGCTGGGTCAGAGCCTGGAGGGAGGGCGGGGCCTTCACTGAGGACCCCCCCGCCCCCCGAGGCCAGCCCTAGGCCCTGGCGGTCGCGCATGCGCCCTTGGCCTGTGCGGTGTGTGGGGGCTTGAACCCAAGCCCGCAGGGCTCCCGGAGCGGCCAGAGAAAGAAGGGCCCATGGAGAGGTAGGCGAGGTGGGCAGGGGGCGCCACCTTACTCTCCTCAGCTCCCTGAGGGAGAGAGAGAGAGACAGAGACAGAGAGAGAGAGATCCCTGACCTCTGAGTCTCTGCCTCCACCGCTGGCTGGTGCCAACTCACGCGCCATCCCACTTCCAGCCATCACCCCCACGCCTGCCCCGGGGCCAGCCCCACCACAGAGAGGCCGGTTGGTTCCTGCTCACCTCTGTGCCGTCCCTTCCCGACCTGACCCCAGTGCAGGGGATAAGCTTCAGACAAGTCTTTCCATGTCCCTCTGCATGACAATAGACTTCCTCCCCTCTCCCATTCCACAGGCCCACCCACCCGGGACATCCACCTTTGTCATTAGCTCAGGAGAGGATGCAAGATGAGAATCTCTGCTATTGTGTGGGGAGACTCAGTTTCCCGGGTTTCCCCCATGGACACATGTTCTTCAGCTGGGTCTGATTTTCTCCAGACAAGCTGTCTTGGGAAGGATTTGGCCAGCCCTAAGAACCTGAAGGGAAAGGGCGGAGGGGGGTTCTCTCTCTGCCCCCGACAGCCCCGAGCTGGGTCGGTCCCTCAGACCTGGCCAGGGGCAGCCCATCCCCCGGCGCCCTTCCCCGGGGCATCCAAGGGCAGGCTCGGCGCCAGCCCCACCCCGCTCGCCACTGCCCGACCATCGTCCTCCCTCGGGGGGCCTGGGCAGGACAGGGACCCGGCTGTGGGAGGCCTCCAGATCTCAGGCCTGGCACACCGTTTACCAGGCTGCTTCCTCCTCTGACGGGGGCCCAGCACACGCCCCAGGAGACTTGGCAGCCGCCCCCAGGGCTCTAGCCTCTGGAACTCGTCCCCTTGGAAGGGGCCTGGCCCAGGTGCCAGGTTCGGCTGGTCGGCCAGCCTCCTTTGGAGAAAGCAGGCAAGCCGAGCCAGGCTTGCAGTGGCCCTGGCGTGACACCTGCCACCTCAGGCAGAGGGCCTCCCGCGTGCCCTCCATGGCGGGTTTCTCCCCGGAGCCGTGGCCTGGGCACTAGGAAGGCCGGGCCTCCCCGACTCCCGGGAGGAGGGGCTAGCCCACTTGCGCCCTGGCCCCCAAACCCTCTGGTGCCATCTCCCTGTCTCGGCACTTCTGACTCCACAGAGCCTTTCCTACATCTGGGCTGCCTGCCGTGGCAAAGTGCAGGCGTGGGGTGAGGCCATGGCTTTGTCTTTCCAGGAAAAAATGAGCCCCTGGCCGAAGCAGCAGGCCCAGGCAGAGCCTTGAGCTTGAAGCCCAGTAGGTCTGTGGCCCTCAGGGCCAGAGCAATGCTTTCAAGGCAGGGAAGCGGCCTGCAAGCTGAGTGGGAGTGGGGGAGGCGAGGGAGACAGCTGAAGCCGAGGCTAGAAGGGCGGCGATGGAAGAGCTGCAGCTGGGACAGAGCCTGGAGGGAGGGCGGGGCCTTCACTGAGGACCCCCCCGCCCCCCGAGGCCAGCCCTAGGCCCTGGCGGTCGCGCATGCGCCCTTGGCCTGTGCGGTGTGTGGGGGCTTGAACCCAAGCCCGCAGGGCTCCCGGAGCGGCCAGAGAAAGAAGGGCCCATGGAGAGGTAGGCGAGGTGGACAGGGGGCGCCACTTTACTCTCCTCAGCTCCCTGAGGGAGAGAGAGAGAGACAGAGACAGAGAGAGAGAGATCCCTGACCTCTGAGTCTCTGCCTCCACCGCTGGTTGGTGCCAACTCACGCGCCATCCCACTTCCAGCCATCACCCCCACGCCTGCCCCGGGGCCAGCCCCACCACAGGGAGGCCGGTTGGTTCCTGCTCACCTCTGTGCCGTCCCTTCCCGACCTGACCCCAGTGCAGGGGATAAGCTTCAGACAAGTCTTTCCATGTCCCTCTGCATGACAATAGACTTCCTCCCCTCTCCCATTCCACAGGCCCACCCACCCGGGACATCCACCTTTGTCATTAGCTCAGGAGAGGATGCAAGATGAGAATCTCTGCTATTGTGTGGGGAGACTCAGTTTCCCGGGTTTCCCCCATGGACACATGTTCTTCAGCTGGGTCTGATTTCTCCAGACAAGCTGTCTTGGGAAGGATTTGTCCAGCCCTAAGAACCTGAAGGGAAAGGGCGGAGGGGGGTTCTCTCTCTGCCCCCGACAGCCCCGAGCTGGGTCGGTCCCTCAGACCTGGCCAGGGGCAGCCCATCCCCCGGCGCCCTTCCCCGGGGCATCCAAGGGCAGGCTCGGCGCCAGCCCCACCCCGCTCGCCACTGCCCGACCATCGTCCTCCCTCGGGGGGCCTGGGCAGGACAGGGACCCGGCTGTGGGAGGCCTCCAGATCTCAGGCCTGGCACACCGTTTACCAGGCTGCTTCCTCCTCTGACGGGGGCCCAGCACACGCCCCAGGAGACTTGGCAGCCGCCCCCAGGGCTCTATCCTCTGGAACTCGTCCCCTTGGAAGGGGCCTGGCCCAGGTGCCAGGTTCGGCTGGTCGGCCAGCCTCCTTTGGAGAAAGCTGGCAAACCGAGCCAGGCTTGCAGTGGCCCTGGCGTGACACCTGCCACCTCAGGCAGAGGGCCTCCTGCGTGCCCTCCATGGCGGGTTTCTCCCCGGAGCCGTGGCCTGGGCACTAGGAAGGCCGGGCCTCCCCGACTCCCGGGAGGAGGGGCTAGCCCACTTGCGCCCTGGCCCCCAAACCCTCTGGTGCCAACTGCCTGTCTCGGCACTTCTGACTCCACAGAGCCTTTCCTACATCTGGGCTGCCTGCCGTGGCAAAGTGCAGGCGTGGGGTGAGGCCATGGCTTTGTCTTTCCAGGAAAAAGTGAGCCCCTGGCCGAAGCAGCAGGCCCAGGCAGAGCCTTGAGCTTGAAGCCCAGTAGGTCTGTGGCCCTCAGGGCCAGAGCAATGCTTTCAAGGCAGGGAAGCGGCCTGCAAGCTGAGTGGGAGTGGGGGAGGGGAGGGAGACAGCTGAAGCCGAGTCCAGAAGGGCGGCGATGGAAGAGCTGCAGCTGGGTCAGAGCCTGGAGGGAGGGCGGGGCCTTCACTGAGGACCCCCCCGCCCCCCGAGGACAGCCCTAGGCCCCGGCGGTCGCGCATGCTCCCTTGGCCTGTGCGGTGTGTGGGTGGTTGAACCCAAGCCCGCAGGGCTCCCGGAGCAGCCAGAGAAAGAAGGGCCCATGGAGAGGTAGGCGAGGTGGGCAGGGGGCGCCACCTTACTCTCCTCAGCTCCCTGAGGGAGAGAGAGAGAGACAGAGACAGAGAGAGAGATCCCTGACCTCTGAGTCTCTGCCTCCACCGCTGGCTGGTGCCAACTCACGCGCCATCCCACTTCCAGCCATCACCCCCACGCCTGCCCCGGGGCCTGCCCCACCACAGAGAGGCCGGTTGGTTCCTGCTCACCTCTGTGCCGTCCCTTCCCGACCTGACCCCAGTGCAGGGGATAAGCTTCAGACAAGTCTTTCCATGTCCCTCTGCATGACAATAGACTTCCTCCCCTCTCCCATTCCACAGGCCCACCCACCCGGGACATCCACCTTTGTCATTAGCTCAGGAGAGGATGCAAGATGAGAATCTCTGCTATTGTGTGGGGAGACTCAGTTTCCCGGGTTTCCCCCATGGACACATGTTCTTCAGCTGGGTCTGATTTTCTCCAGACAAGCTGTCTTGGGAAGGATTTGGCCAGCCCTAAGAACCTGAAGGGAAAGGGCGGAGGGGGGTTCTCTCTCTGCCCCCGACAGCCCCGAGCTGGGTCGGTCCCTCAGACCTGGCCAGGGGCAGCCCATCCCCCGGCGCCCTTCCCCGGGGCATCCAAGGGCAGGCTCGGCGCCAGCCCCACCCCGCTCGCCACTGCCCGACCATCGTCCTCCCTCGGGGGGCCTGGGCAGGACAGGGACCCGGCTGTGGGAGGCCTCCAGATCTCAGGCCTGGCACACCGTTTACCAGGCTGCTTCCTCCTCTGACGGGGGCCCAGCACACGCCCCAGGAGACTTGGCAGCCGCCCCCAGGGCTCTATCCTCTGGAACTCGTCCCCTTGGAAGGGGCCTGGCCCAGGTGCCAGGTTCGGCTGGTCGGCCAGCCTCCTTTGGAGAAAGCAGGCAAGCCGAGCCAGGCTTGCAGTGGCCCTGGCGTGACACCTGCCACCTCAGGCAGAGGGCCTCCCGCGGGCCCTCCATGGCGGGTTTCTCCCCGGAGCCGTGGCCTGGGCACTAGGAAGGCCGGGCCTCCCCGACTCCCGGGAGGAGGGGCTAGCCCACTTGCGCCCTGGCCCCCAAACCCTCTGGTGCCATCTGCCTGTCTCGGCACTTCTGACTCCACAGAGCCTTTCCTACATCTGGGCTGCCTGCCGTGGAAAGTGCAGGCGTGGGGTGAGGCCATGGCTTTGTCTTTCCAGGAAAAAATGAGCCCCTGGCCGAAGCAGCAGGCCCAGGCAGAGCCTTGAGCTTGAAGCCCAGTAGGTCTGTGGCCCTCAGGGCCAGAGCAATGCTTTCAAGGCAGGGAAGCGGCCTGCAAGCTGAGTGGGAGTGGGGGAGGGGAGGGAGACAGCTGAAGCCGAGGCCAGAAGGGCGGCGATGGAAGAGCTGCAGCTGGGTCAGAGCCTGGAGGGAGGGCGGGGCCTTCACTGAGGACCCCCCCGCCCCCCAGGCCAGCCCTAGGCCCCGGCGGTCGCGCATGCGCCCTTGGCCTGTGCGGTGTGTGGGGGCTTGAACCCAAGCCCGCAGGGCTCCCGGAGCGGCCAGAGAAAGAAGGGCCCATGGAGAGGTAGGCGAGGTGGGCAGGGGGCGCCACCTTACTCTCCTCAGCTCCCTGAGGGAGAGAGAGAGAGACAGAGACAGAGAGGGAGAGATCCCTGACCTCTGAGTCTCTGCCTCCACCGCTGGCTGGTGCCAACTCACGCGCCATCCCACTTCCAGCCATCACCCCCACGCCTGCCCTGGGGCCAGCCCCACCACAGGGAGGCCGGTTGGTTCCTGCTCACCTCTGTGCCTTCCCTTCCCGACCTGACCCCAGTGCAGGGGATAAGCTTCAGACAAGTCTTTCCATGTCCCTCTGCATGACAATAGACTTCCTCCCCTCTCCCATTCCACAGGCCCGCCCACCCGGGACATCCACCTTTGTCATTAGCTCAGGAGAGGATGCAAGATGAGAATCTCTGCTATTTTGTGGGGAGACTCAGTTTCCCGGGTTTCCCCCATGGACACATGTTCTTCAGCTGGGTCTGATTTCTCCAGACAAGCTGTCTTGGGAAGGATTTGGCCAGCCCTAAGAACCTGAAGGGAAAGGGCGGAGGGGGGTTCTCTCTCTGCCCCCGACAGCCCCGAGCTGGGTCGGTCCCTCAGACCTGGCCAGGGGCAGCCCATCCCCCGGCGCCCTTCCCCGGGGCATCCAAGGGCAGGCTCGGCGCCAGCCCCACCCCGCTCGCCACTGCCCGACCATCGTCCTCCCTCGGGGGGCCTGGGCAGGACAGGGACCCGGCTGTGGGAGGCCTCCAGATCTCAGGCCTGGCACACCGTTTACCAGGCTGCTTCCTCCTCTGACGGGGACCCAGCACACGCCCCAGGAGACTTGGCAGCCGCCCCCAGGGCTCTAGCCTCTGGAACTCGTCCCCTTGGAAGGGGCCTGGCCCAGGTGCCAGGTTCGGCTGGTCGGCCAGCCTCCTTTGGAGAAAGCAGGCAAGCCGAGCCAGGCTTGCAGTGGCCCTGGCGTGACACCTGCCACCTCAGGCAGAGGACCTCCCGCGTGCCCTCCATGGCGGGTTTCTCCCCGGAGCCGTGGCCTGGGCACTAGGAAGGCCGGGCCTCCCCGACTCCCGGGAGGAGGGGCTAGCCCACTTGCGCCCTGGCCCCCAAACCCTCTGGTGCCATCTGCCTGTCTCGGCACTTCTGACTCCACAGAGCCTTTCCTACATCTGGGCTGCCTGCCGTGGCAAAGTGCAGGCGTGGGGTGAGGCCATGGCTTTGTCTTTCCAGGAAAAAATGAGCCCCTGGCCGAAGCAGCAGGCCCAGGCAGAGCCTTGAGCTTGAAGCCCAGTAGGTCTGTGGCCCTCAGGGCCAGAGCAATGCTTTCAAGGCAGGGAAGCGGCCTGCAAGCTGAGTGGGAGTGGGGGAGGGGAGGGAGACAGCTGAAGCCGAGTCCAGAAGGGCGGCGATGGAAGAGCTGCAGCTGGGTCAGAGCCTGGAGGGAGGGCGGGGCCTTCACTGAGGACCCCCCCGCCCCCCGAGGACAGCCCTAGGCCCCGGCGGTCGCGCATGCTCCCTTGGCCTGTGCGGTGTGTGGGGGGTTGAACCCAAGCCCGCAGGGCTCCCGGAGCAGCCAGAGAAAGAAGGGCCCATGGAGAGGTAGGCGAGGTGGGCAGGGGGCGCCACCTTACTCTCCTCAGCTCCCTGAGGGAGAGAGAGAGAGACAGAGACAGAGAGAGAGATCCCTGACCTCTGAGTCTCTGCCTCCACCGCTGGCTGGTGCCAACTCACGCGCCATCCCACTTCCAGCCATCACCCCCACGCCTGCCCCGGGGCCTGCCCCACCACAGAGAGGCCGGTTGGTTCCTGCTCACCTCTGTGCCGTCCCTTCCCGACCTGACCCCAGTGCAGGGGATAAGCTTCAGACAAGTCTTTCCATGTCCCTCTGCATGACAATAGACTTCCTCCCCTCTCCCATTCCACAGGCCCACCCACCCGGGACATCCACCTTTGTCATTAGCTCAGGAGAGGATGCAAGATGAGAATCTCTGCTATTGTGTGGGGAGACTCAGTTTCCCGGGTTTCCCCCATGGACACATGTTCTTCAGCTGGGTCTGATTTTCTCCAGACAAGCTGTCTTGGGAAGGATTTGGCCAGCCCTAAGAACCTGAAGGGAAAGGGCGGAGGGGGGTTCTCTCTCTGCCCCCGACAGCCCCGAGCTGGGTCGGTCCCTCAGACCTGGCCAGGGGCAGCCCATCCCCCGGCGCCCTTCCCCGGGGCATCCAAGGGCAGGCTCGGCGCCAGCCCCACCCCGCTCGCCACTGCCCGACCATCGTCCTCCCTCGGGGGGCCTGGGCAGGACAGGGACCCGGCTGTGGGAGGCCTCCAGATCTCAGGCCTGGCACACCGTTTACCAGGCTGCTTCCTCCTCTGACGGGGGCCCAGCACACGCCCCAGGAGACTTGGCAGCCGCCCCCAGGGCTCTATCCTCTGGAACTCGTCCCCTTGGAAGGGGCCTGGCCCAGGTGCCAGGTTCGGCTGGTCGGCCAGCCTCCTTTGGAGAAAGCAGGCAAGCCGAGCCAGGCTTGCAGTGGCCCTGGCGTGACACCTGCCACCTCAGGCAGAGGGCCTCCCGCGGGCCCTCCATGGCGGGTTTCTCCCCGGAGCCGTGGCCTGGGCACTAGGAAGGCCGGGCCTCCCCGACTCCCGGGAGGAGGGGCTAGCCCACTTGCGCCCTGGCCCCCAAACCCTCTGGTGCCATCTGCCTGTCTCGGCACTTCTGACTCCACAGAGCCTTTCCTACATCTGGGCTGCCTGCCGTGGCAAAGTGCAGGCGTGGGGTGAGGCCATGGCTTTGTCTTTCCAGGAAAAAATGAGCCCCTGGCCGAAGCAGCAGGCCCAGGCAGAGCCTTGAGCTTGAAGCCCAGTAGGTCTGTGGCCCTCAGGGCCAGAGCAATGCTTTCAAGGCAGGGAAGCGGCCTGCAAGCTGAGTGGGAGTGGGGGAGGGGAGGGAGACAGCTGAAGCCGAGGCCAGAAGGGCGGCGATGGAAGAGCTGCAGCTGGGTCAGAGCCTGGAGGGAGGGCGGGGCCTTCACTGAGGACCCCCCCGCCCCCCAGGCCAGCCCTAGGCCCCGGCGGTCGCGCATGCGCCCTTGGCCTGTGCGGTGTGTGGGGGCTTGAACCCAAGCCCGCAGGGCTCCCGGAGCGGCCAGAGAAAGAAGGGCCCATGGAGAGGTAGGCGAGGTGGGCAGGGGGCGCCACCTTACTCTCCTCAGCTCCCTGAGGGAGAGAGAGAGAGACAGAGACAGAGAGGGAGAGATCCCTGACCTCTGAGTCTCTGCCTCCACCGCTGGCTGGTGCCAACTCACGCGCCATCCCACTTCCAGCCATCACCCCCACGCCTGCCCTGGGGCCAGCCCCACCACAGGGAGGCCGGTTGGTTCCTGCTCACCTCTGTGCCTTCCCTTCCCGACCTGACCCCAGTGCAGGGGATAAGCTTCAGACAAGTCTTTCCATGTCCCTCTGCATGACAATAGACTTCCTCCCCTCTCCCATTCCACAGGCCCGCCCACCCGGGACATCCACCTTTGTCATTAGCTCAGGAGAGGATGCAAGATGAGAATCTCTGCTATTGTGTGGGGAGACTCAGTTTCCCGGGTTTCCCCCATGGACACATGTTCTTCAGCTGGGTCTGATTTCTCCAGACAAGCTGTCTTGGGAAGGATTTGGCCAGCCCTAAGAACCTGAAGGGAAAGGGCGGAGGGGGGTTCTCTCTCTGCCCCCGACAGCCCCGAGCTGGGTCGGTCCCTCAGACCTGGCCAGGGGCAGCCCATCCCCCGGCGCCCTTCCCCGGGGCATCCAAGGGCAGGCTCGGCGCCAGCCCCACCCCGCTCGCCACTGCCCGACCATCGTCCTCCCTCGGGGGGCCTGGGCAGGACAGGGACCCGGCTGTGGGAGGCCTCCAGATCTCAGGCCTGGCACACCGTTTACCAGGCTGCTTCCTCCTCTGACGGGGGCCCAGCACACGCCCCAGGAGACTTTGCAGCCGCCCCCAGGGCTCTATCCTCTGGAACTCGTCCCCTTGGAAGGGGCCTGGCCCAGGTGCCAGGTTCGGCTGGTCGGCCAGCCTCCTTTGGAGAAAGCTGGCAAACCGAGCCAGGCTTGCAGTGGCCCTGGCGTGACACCTGCCACCTCAGGCAGAGGGCCTCCCGCGTGCCCTCCATGGCGGGTTTCTCCCCGGAGCCGTGGCCTGGGCACTAGGAAGGCCGGGCCTCCCCGACTCCCGGGAGGAGGGGCTAGCCCACTTGCGCCCTGGCCCCCAAACCCTCTGGTGCCATCTGCCTGTCTCGGCACTTCTGACTCCACAGAGCCTTTCCTACATCTGGGCTGCCTGCCGTGGCAAAGTGCAGGCGTGGGGTGAGGCCATGGCTTTGTCTTTCCAGGAAAAAGTGAGCCCCTGGCCGAGGCAGCAGGCCCAGGCAGAGCCTTGAGCTTGAAGCCCAGTAGGTCTGTGGCCCTCAGGGCCAGAGCAATGCTTTCAAGGCAGGGAAGCGGCCTGCAAGCTGAGTGGGAGTGGGGGAGGGGAGGGAGACAGCTGAAGCCGAGGCCAGAAGGGCGGCGATGGAAGAGCTGCAGCTGGGTCAGAGCCTGGAGTGAGGGCGGGGCCTTCACTGAGGACCCCCCCGCCCCCCGAGGCCAGCCCTAGGCCCCGGCGGTCGCGCATGCGCCCTTGGCCTGTGCGGTGTGTGGGGGGTTGAACCCAAGCCCGCAGGGCTCCCGGAGCAGCCAGAGTAAGAAGGGCCCATGGAGAGGTAGGCGAGGTGGGCAGGGGGCGCCACCTTACTCTCCTCAGCTCCCTGAGGGAGAGAGAGAGAGACAGAGACAGAGAGAGAGATCCCTGACCTCTGAGTCTCTGCCTCCACCGCTGGCTGGTGCCAACTCACGCGCCATCCCACTTCCAGCCATCACCCCCACGCCTGCACCGGGGCCAGCCCCACCACAGAGAGGCCGGTTGGTTCCTGCTCACCTCTGTGCCGTCCCTTCCGGACCTGACCCCAGTGCAGGGGATAAGCTTCAGACAAGTCTTTCCATGTCCCTCTGCATGACAATAGACTTCCTCCCCTCTCCCATTCCACAGGCCCGCCCACCCGGGACATCCACCTTTGTCATTAGCTCAGGAGAGGATGCAAGATGAGAATCTCTGCTATTGTGTGGGGAGACTCAGTTTCCCGGGTTTCCCCCATGGACACATGTTCTTCAGCTGGGTCTGATTTCTCCAGACAAGCTGTCTTGGGAAGGATTTGGCCAGCCCTAAGAACCTGAAGGGAAAGGGCGGAGGGGGGTTCTCTCTCTGCCCCCGACAGCCCCGAGCTGGGTCGGTCCCTCAGACCTGGCCAGGGGCAGCCCATCCCCCGGCACCCTTCCCCGGGGCATCCAAGGGCAGGCTCGGCGCCAGCCCCACCCCGCTCGCCACTGCCCGACCATCGTCCTCCCTCGGGGGCCTGGGCAGGACAGGGACCCGGCTGTGGGAGGCCTCCAGATCTCAGGCCTGGCACACCGTTTACCAGGCTGCTTCCTCCTCTGACGGGGACCCAGCACACGCCCCAGGAGACTTGGCAGCCGCCCCCAGGGCTCTAGCCTCTGGAACTCGTCCCCTTGGAAGGGGCCTGGCCCAGGTGCCAGGTTCGGCTGGTCGGCCAGCCTCCTTTGGAGAAAGCAGGCAAGCCGAGCCAGGCTTGCAGTGGCCCTGGCGTGACACCTGCCACCTCAGGCAGAGGACCTCCCGCGTGCCCTCCATGGCGGGTTTCTCCCCGGAGCCGTGGCCTGGGCACTAGGAAGGCCGGGCCTCCCCGACTCCCGGGAGGAGGGGCTAGCCCACTTGCGCCCTGGCCCCCAAACCCTCTGGTGCCATCTGCCTGTCTCGGCACTTCTGACTCCACAGAGCCTTTCCTACATCTGGGCTGCCTGCCGTGGCAAAGTGCAGGCGTGGGGTGAGGCCATGGCTTTGTCTTTCCAGGAAAAAATGAGCCCCTGGCCGAAGCAGCAGGCCCAGGCAGAGCCTTGAGCTTGAAGCCCAGTAGGTCTGTGGCCCTCAGGGCCAGAGCAATGCTTTCAAGGCAGGGAAGCGGCCTGCAAGCTGAGTGGGAGTGGGGGAGGGGAGGGAGACAGCTGAAGCCGAGTCCAGAAGGGCGGCGATGGAAGAGCTGCAGCTGGGTCAGAGCCTGGTTGGAGGGCGGGGCCTTCACTGAGGACCCCCCCGCCCCCCGAGGCCAGCCCTAGGCCCCGGCGGTCGCGCATGCTCCCTTGGCCTGTGCGGTGTGTGGGGGGTTGAACCCAAGCCCGCAGGGCTCCCGGAGCAGCCAGAGAAAGAAGGGCCCATGGAGAGGTAGGCGAGGTGGGCAGGGGGCGCCACCTTACTCTCCTCAGCTCCCTGAGGGAGAGAGAGAGAGACAGAGACAGAGAGAGAGATCCCTGACCTCTGAGTCTCTGCCTCCACCGCTGGCTGGTGCCAACTCACGCGCCATCCCACTTCCAGCCATCACCCCCACGCCTGCCCCGGGGCCTGCCCCACCACAGAGAGGCCGGTTGGTTCCTGCTCACCTCTGTGCCGTCCCTTCCCGACCTGACCCCAGTGCAGGGGATAAGCTTCAGACAAGTCTTTCCATGTCCCTCTGCATGACAATAGACTTCCTCCCCTCTCCCATTCCACAGGCCCACCCACCCGGGACATCCACCTTTGTCATTAGCTCAGGAGAGGATGCAAGATGAGAATCTCTGCTATTGTGTGGGGAGACTCAGTTTCCCGGGTTTCCCCCATGGACACATGTTCTTCAGCTGGGTCTGATTTCTCCAGACAAGCTGTCTTGGGAAGGATTTGGCCAGCCCTAAGAACCTGAAGGGAAAGGGCGGAGGGGGGTTCTCTCTCTGCCCCCGACAGCCCCGAGCTGGGTCGTTCCCTCAGACCTGGCCAGGGGCAGCCCATCCCCCGGCGCCCTTCCCCGGGGCATCCAAGGGCAGGCTCGGCGCCAGCCCCACCCCGCTCGCCACTGCCCGACCATCGTCCTCCCTCGGGGGGCCTGGGCAGGACAGGGACCCGGCTGTGGGAGGCCTCCAGATCTCAGGCCTGGCACACCGTTTACCAGGCTGCTTCCTCCTCTGACGGGGGCCCAGCACACGCCCCAGGAGACTTGGCAGCCGCCCCCAGGGCTCTATCCTCTGGAACTCGTCCCCTTGGAAGGGGCCTGGCCCAGGTGCCAGGTTCGGCTGGTCGGCCAGCCTCCTTTGGAGAAAGCAGGCAAGCCGAGCCAGGCTTGCAGTGGCCCTGGCGTGACACCTGCCACCTCAGGCAGAGGGCCTCCCGCGGGCCCTCCATGGCGGGTTTCTCCCCGGAGCCGTGGCCTGGGCACTAGGAAGGCCGGGCCTCCCCGACTCCCGGGAGGAGGGGCTAGCCCACTTGCGCCCTGGCCCCCAAACCCTCTGGTGCCATCTGCCTGTCTCGGCACTTCTGACTCCACAGAGCCTTTCCTACATCTGGGCTGCCTGCCGTGGCAAAGTGCAGGCGTGGGGTGAGGCCATGGCTTTGTCTTTCCAGGAAAAAATGAGCCCCTGGCCGAAGCAGCAGGCCCAGGCAGAGCCTTGAGCTTGAAGCCCAGTAGGTCTGTGGCCCTCAGGGCCAGAGCAATGCTTTCAAGGCAGGGAAGCGGCCTGCAAGCTGAGTGGGAGTGGGGGAGGGGAGGGAGACAGCTGAAGCCGAGGCCAGAAGGGCGGCGATGGAAGAGCTGCAGCTGGGTCAGAGCCTGGAGGGAGGGCGGGGCCTTCACTGAGGACCCCCCCGCCCCCCGAGGCCAGCCCTAGGCCCCGGCGGTCGCGCATGCGCCCTTGGCCTGTGCGGTGTGTGGGGGCTTGAACCCAAGCCCGCAGGGCTCCCGGAGCGGCCAGAGAAAGAAGGGCCCATGGAGAGGTAGGCGAGGTGGGCAGGGGGCGCCACCTTACTCTCCTCAGCTCCCTGAGGGAGAGAGAGAGAGACAGAGACAGAGAGGGAGAGATCCCTGACCTCTGAGTCTCTGCCTCCACCGCTGGCTGGTGCCAACTCACGCGCCATCCCACTTCCAGCCATCACCCCCACGCCTGCCCTGGGGCCAGCCCCACCACAGGGAGGCCGGTTGGTTCCTGCTCACCTCTGTGCCTTCCCTTCCCGACCTGACCCCAGTGCAGGGGATAAGCTTCAGACAAGTCTTTCCATGTCCCTCTGCATGACAATAGACTTCCTCCCCTCTCCCATTCCACAGGCCCACCCACCCGGGACATCCACCTTTGTCATTAGCTCAGGAGAGGATGCAAGATGAGAATCTCTGCTATTGTGTGGGGAGACTCAGTTTCCCGGGTTTCCCCCATGGACACATGTTCTTCAGCTGGGTCTGATTTCTCCAGACAAGCTGTCTTGGGAAGGATTTGGCCAGCCCTAAGAACCTGAAGGGAAAGGGCGGAGGGGGGTTCTCTCTCTGCCCCCGACAGCCCCGAGCTGGGTCGGTCCCTCAGACCTGGCCAGGGGCAGCCCATCCCCCGGCGCCCTTCCCCGGGGCATCCAAGGGCAGGCTCGGCGCCAGCCCCACCCCGCTCGCCACTGCCCGACCATCGTCCTCCCTCGGGGGGCCTGGGCAGGACAGGGACCCGGCTGTGGGAGGCCTCCAGATCTCAGGCCTGGCACACCGTTTACCAGGCTGCTTCCTCCTCTGACGGGGGCCCAGCACACGCCCCAGGAGACTTTGCAGCCGCCCCCAGGGCTCTATCCTCTGGAACTCGTCCCCTTGGAAGGGGCCTGGCCCAGGTGCCAGGTTCGGCTGGTCGGCCAGCCTCCTTTGGAGAAAGCTGGCAAACCGAGCCAGGCTTGCAGTGGCCCTGGCGTGACACCTGCCACCTCAGGCAGAGGGCCTCCCGCGTGCCCTCCATGGCGGGTTTCTCCCCGGAGCCGTGGCCTGGGCACTAGGAAGGCCGGGCCTCCCCGACTCCCGGGAGGAGGGGCTAGCCCACTTGCGCCCTGGCCCCCAAACCCTCTGGTGCCATCTGCCTGTCTCGGCACTTCTGACTCCACAGAGCCTTTCCTACATCTGGGCTGCCTGCCGTGGCAAAGTGCAGGCGTGGGGTGAGGCCATGGCTTTGTCTTTCCAGGAAAAAGTGAGCCCCTGGCCGAGGCAGCAGGCCCAGGCAGAGCCTTGAGCTTGAAGCCCAGTAGGTCTGTGGCCCTCAGGGCCAGAGCAATGCTTTCAAGGCAGGGAAGCGGCCTGCAAGCTGAGTGGGAGTGGGGGAGGGGAGGGAGACAGCTGAAGCCGAGTCCAGAAGGGCGGCGATGGAAGAGCTGCAGCTGGGTCAGAGCCTGGAGTGAGGGCGGGGCCTTCACTGAGGACCCCCCCGCCCCCCGAGGCCAGCCCTAGGCCCTGGCGGTCGCGCATGCGCCCTTGGCCTGTGCGGTGTGTGGGGGGTTGAACCCAAGCCCGCAGGGCTCCCGGAGCGGCCAGAGAAAGAAAGGCCCATGGAGAGGTAGGCGAGCTGGGCAGGGGGCGCCACCTTACTCTCCTCAGCTCCCTGAGGGAGAGAGAGAGAGACAGAGACAGAGAGAGAGATCCCTGACCTCTGAGTCTCTGCCTCCACCGCTGGCTGGTGCCAACTCACGCGCCATCCCACTTCCAGCCATCACCCCCACGCCTGCCCCGGGGCCTGCCCCACCACAGAGAGGCCGGTTGGTTCCTGCTCACCTCTGTGCCGTCCCTTCCCGACCTGACCCCAGTGCAGGGGATAAGCTTCAGACAAGTCTTTCCATGTCCCTCTGCATGACAATAGACTTCCTCCCCTCTCCCATTCCACAGGCCCACCCACCCGGGACATCCACCTTTGTCATTAGCTCAGGAGAGGATGCAAGATGAGAATCTCTGCTATTGTGTGGGGAGACTCAGTTTCCCGGGTTTCCCCCATGGACACATGTTCTTCAGCTGGGTCTGATTTTCTCCAGACAAGCTGTCTTGGGAAGGATTTGGCCAGCCCTAAGAACCTGAAGGGAAAGGGCGGAGGGGGGTTCTCTCTCTGCCCCCGACAGCCCCGAGCTGGGTCGGTCCCTCAGACCTGGCCAGGGGCAGCCCATCCCCCGGCGCCCTTCCCCGGGGCATCCAAGGGCAGGCTCGGCGCCAGCCCCACCCCGCTCGCCACTGCCCGACCATCGTCCTCCCTCGGGGGGCTTGGGCAGGACAGGGACCCGGCTGTGGGAGGCCTCCAGATCTCAGGCCTGGCACACCGTTTACCAGGCTGCTTCCTCCTCTGACGGGGGCCCAGCACACGCCCCAGGAGACTTGGCAGCCGCCCCCAGGGCTCTAGCCTCTGGAACTCGTCCCCTTGGAAGGGGCCTGGCCCAGGTGCCAGGTTCGGCTGGTCGGCCAGCCTCCTTTGGAGAAAGCAGGCAAGCCGAGCCAGGCTTGCAGTGGCCCTGGCGTGACACCTGCCACCTCAGGCAGAGGGCCTCCCGCGTGCCCTCCATGGCGGGTTTCTCCCCGGAGCCGTGGCCTGGGCACTAGGAAGGCCGGGCCTCCCCGACTCCCGGGAGGAGGGGCTAGCCCACTTGCGCCCTGGCCCCCAAACCCTCTGGTGCCATCTGCCTGTCTCGGCACTTCTGACTCCACAGAGCCTTTCCTACATCTGGGCTGCCTGCCGTGGCAAAGTGCAGGCGTGGGGTAAGGCCATGGCTTTGTCTTTCCAGGAAAAAATGAGCCCCTGGCCGAAGCAGCAGGCCCAGGCAGAGCCTTGAGCTTGAAGCCCAGTAGGTCTGTGGCCCTCAGGGCCAGAGCAATGCTTTCAAGGCAGGGAAGCGGCCTGCAAGCTGAGTGGGAGTGGGGGAGGGGAGGGAGACAGCTGAAGCCGAGTCCAGAAGGGCAGCGATGGAAGAGCTGCAGCTGGGTCAGAGCCTGGAGGGAGGGCGGGGCCTTCACTGAGGACCCCCCCGCCCCCCGAGGCCAGCCCTAGGCCCCGGCGGTCACGCATGCGCCCTTGGCCTGTGCGGTGTGTGGGGGGTTGAACCCAAGCCCGCAGGGCTCCCGGAGCGGCCAGAGAAAGAAGGGCCCATGGAGAGGTAGGCGAGGTGGGCAGGGGGCGCCACCTTACTCTCCTCAGCTCCCTGAGGTAGAGAGAGAGAGACAGAGACAGAGAGAGAGATCCCTGACCTCTGAGTCTCTGCCTCCACCGCTGGCTGGTGCCAACTCACGCGCCATCCCACTTCCAGCCATCACCCCCACCCCTGCCCCGGGGCCAGCCCCACCAAAGAGAGGCCGGTTGGTTCCTGCTCACCTCTGTGCCGTCCCTTCCCGACCTGACCCCAGTGCAGGGGATAAGCTTCAGACAAGTCTTTCCATGTCCCTCTGCATGACAATAGACTTCCTCCCCTCTCCCATTCCACAGGCCCACCCACCCGGGACATCCACCTTTGTCATTAGCTCAGGAGAGGATGCAAGATGAGAATCTCTGCTATTGTGTGGGGAGACTCAGTTTCCCGGGTTTCCCCCATGGACACATGTTCTTCAGCTGGGTCTGATTTTCTCCAGACAAGCTGTCTTGGGAAGGATTTGGCCAGCCCTAAGAACCTGAAGGGAAAGGGCGGAGGGGGGTTCTCTCTCTGCCCCCGACAGCCCCGAGCTGGGTCGGTCCCTCAGACCTGGCCAGGGGCAGCCCATCCCCCGGCGCCCTTCCCCGGGGCATCCAAGGGCAGGCTCGGCGCCAGCCCCACCCCGCTCGCCACTGCCCGACCATCGTCCTCCCTCGGGGGGCCTGGGCAGGACAGGGACCCGGCTGTGGGAGGCCTCCAGATCTCAGGCCTGGCACACCGTTTACCAGGCTGCTTCCTCCTCTGACAGGGGCCCAGCACACGCCCCAGGAGACTTGGCAGCCGCCCCCAGGGCTCTATCCTCTGGAACTCGTCCCCTTGGAAGGGGCCTGGCCCAGGTGCCAGGTTCGGCTGGTCGGCCAGCCTCCTTTGGAGAAAGCTGGCAAACCGAGCCAGGCTTGCAGTGGCCCTGGCGTGACACCTGCCACCTCAGGCAGAGGGCCTCCCGCGGGCCCTCCATGGCGGGTTTCTCCCCGGAGCCGTGGCCTGGGCACTAGGAAGGCCGGGCCTCCCCGACTCCCGGGAGGAGGGGCTAGCCCACTTGCGCCCTGGCCCCCAAAGCCTCTGGTGCCATCTGCCTGTCTCGGCACTTCTGACTCCACAGAGCCTTTCCTACATCTGGGCTGCCTACCGTGGCAAAGTGCAGGCGTGGGGTGAGGCCATGGCTTTGTCTTTCCAGGAAAAAGTGAGCCCCTGGCCGAAGCAGCAGGCCCAGGCAGAGCCTTGAGCTTGAAGCCCAGTAGGTCTGTGGCCCTCAGGGCCAGAGCAATGCTTTCAAGGCAGGGAAGCAGCCTGCAAGCTGAGTGGGAGTGGGGGAGGGGAGGGAGACAGCTGAAGCCGAGTCCAGAAGGGCGGCGATGGAAGAGCTGCAGCTGGGTCAGAGCCTGGAGGGAGGGCGGGGCCTTCACTGAGGACCCCCCCGCCCCCCGAGGCCAGCCCTAGGCCCCGGCGGTCGCGCATGCTCCCTTGGCCTGTGCGGTGTGTGGGGGGTTGAACCCAAGCCCGCAGGGCTCCCGGAGCAGCCAGAGAAAGAAGGGCCCATGGAGAGGTAGGCGAGCTGGGCAGGGGGCGCCACCTTACTCTCCTCAGCTCCCTGAGGGAGAGAGAGAGAGACAGAGACAGAGAGAGAGATCCCTGACCTCTGAGTCTCTGCCTCCACCGCTGGCTGGTGCCAACTCACGCGCCATCCCACTTCCAGCCATCACCCCCACGCCTGCCCCGGGGCCTGCCCCACCACAGAGAGGCCGGTTGGTTCCTGCTCACCTCTGTGCCGTCCCTTCCCGACCTGACCCCAGTGCAGGGGATAAGCTTCAGACAAGTCTTTCCATGTCCCTCTGCATGACAATAGACTTCCTCCCCTCTCCCATTCCACAGGCCCACCCACCCGGGACATCCACCTTTGTCATTAGCTCAGGAGAGGATGCAAGATGAGAATCTCTGCTATTGTGTGGGGAGACTCAGTTTCCCGGGTTTCCCCCATGGACACATGTTCTTCAGCTGGGTCTGATTTTCTCCAGACAAGCTGTCTTGGGAAGGATTTGGCCAGCCCTAAGAACCTGAAGGGAAAGGGCGGAGGGGGGTTCTCTCTCTGCCCCCGACAGCCCCGAGCTGGGTCGGTCCCTCAGACCTGGCCAGGGGCAGCCCATCCCCCGGCGCCCTTCCCCGGGGCATCCAAGGGCAGGCTCGGCGCCAGCCCCACCCCGCTCGCCACTGCCCGACCATCGTCCTCCCTCGGGGGGCCTGGGCAGGACAGGGACCCGGCTGTGGGAGGCCTCCAGATCTCAGGCCTGGCACACCGTTTACCAGGCTGCTTCCTCCTCTGACGGGGGCCCAGCACACGCCCCAGGAGACTTGGCAGCCGCCCCCAGGGCTCTAGCCTCTGGAACTCGTCCCCTTGGAAGGGGCCTGGCCCAGGTGCCAGGTTCGGCTGGTCGGCCAGCCTCCTTTGGAGAAAGCAGGCAAGCCGAGCCAGGCTTGCAGTGGCCCTGGCGTGACACCTGCCACCTCAGGCAGAGGGCCTCCCGCGGGCCCTCCATGGCGGGTTTCTCCCCGGAGCCGTGGCCTGGGCACTAGGAAGGCCGGGCCTCCCCGACTCCCGGGAGGAGGGGCTAGCCCACTTGCGCCCTGGCCCCCAAACCCTCTGGTGCCATCTGCCTGTCTCGGCACTTCTGACTCCACAGAGCCTTTCCTACATCTGGGCTGCCTGCCGTGGCAAAGTGCAGGCGTGGGGTGAGGCCATGGCTTTGTCTTTCCAGGAAAAAATGAGCCCCTGGCCGAAGCAGCAGGCCAGGCAGAGCCTTGAGCTTGAAGCCCAGTAGGTCTGTGGCCCTCAGGGCCAGAGCAATGCTTTCAAGGCAGGGAAGCGGCCTGCAAGCTGAGTGGGAGTGGGGGAGGGGAGGGAGACAGCTGAGGCCGAGGCCAGAAGGGCGGCGATGGAAGAGCTGCAGCTGGGTCAGAGCCTGGAGGGAGGGCGGGGCCTTCACTGAGGACCCCCCCGCCCCCCGAGGCCAGCCCTAGGCCCCGGCGGTCGCGCATGCGCCCTTGGCCTGTGCGGTGTGTGGGGGCTTGAACCCAAGCCCGCAGGGCTCCCGGAGCGGCCAGAGAAAGAAGGGCCCATGGAGAGGTAGGCGAGGTGGGCAGGGGGCGCCACCTTACTCTCCTCAGCTCCCTGAGGGAGAGAGAGAGAGACAGAGACAGAGAGAGAGAGATCCCTGACCTCTGAGTCTCTGCCTCCACCGCTGGCTGGTGCCAACTCACGCGCCATCCCACTTCCAGCCATCACCCCCACGCCTGCCCCGGGGCCAGCCCCACCACAGGGAGGCCGGTTGGTTCCTGCTCACCTCTGTGCCGTCCCTTCCCGACCTGACCCCAGTGCAGGGGATAAGCTTCAGACAAGTCTTTCCATGTCCCTCTGCATGACAATAGACTTCCTCCCCTCTCCCATTCCACAGGCCCACCCACCCGGGACATCCACCTTTGTCATTAGCTCAGGAGAGGATGCAAGATGAGAATCTCTGCTATTGTGTGGGGAGACTCAGGTTCCCGGGTTTCCCCCATGGACACATGTTCTTCAGCTGGGTCTGATTTTCTCCAGACAAGCTGTCTTGGGAAGGATTTGGCCAGCCCTAAGAACCTGAAGGGAAAGGGCGGAGGGGGGTTCTCTCTCTGCCCCCGACAACTCGAGCTGGGTCGGTCCCTCAGACCTGGCCAGGGGCAGCCCATCCCCCGGCGCCCTTCCCCGGGGCATCCAAGGGCAGGCTCGGCGCCAGCCCCACCCCGCTCGCCACTGCCCGACCATCGTCCTCCCTCGGGGGGCCTGGGCAGGACAGGGACCCGGCTGTGGGAGGCCTCCAGATCTCAGGCCTGGCACACCGTTTACCAGGCTGCTTCCTCCTCTGACGGGGGCCCAGCACACGCCCCAGGAGACTTGGCAGCCGCCCCCAGGGCTCTATCCTCTGGAACTCGTCCCCTTGGAAGGGGCCTGGCCCAGGTGCCAGGTTCGGCTGGTCGGCCAGCCTCCTTTGGAGAAAGCAGGCAAGCCGAGCCAGGCTTGCAGTGGCCCTGGCGTGACACCTGCCACCTCAGGCAGAGGGCCTCCCGCGGGCCCTCCATGGCGGGTTTCTCCCCGGAGCCGTGGCCTGGGCACTAGGAAGGCCGGGCCTCCCCGACTCCCGGGAGGAGGGGCTAGCCCACTTGCGCCCTGGCCCCCAAACCCTCTGGTGCCATCTGCCTGTCTCGGCACTTCTGACTCCACAGAGCCTTTCCTACATCTGGGCTGCCTGCCGTGGCAAAGTGCAGGCGTGGGGTGAGGCCATGGCTTTGTCTTTCCAGGAAAAAATGAGCCCCTGGCCGAAGCAGCAGGCCCAGGCAGAGCCTTGAGCTTGAAGCCCAGTAGGTCTGTGGCCCTCAGGGCCAGAGCAATGCTTTCAAGGCAGGGAAGCGGCCTGCAAGCTGAGTGGGAGTGGGGGAGGGGAGGGAGACAGCTGAAGCCGAGTCCAGAAGGGCAGCGATGGAAGAGCTGCAGCTGGGTCAGAGCCTGGAGGGAGGGCGGGGCCTTCACTGAGGACCCCCCCGCCCCCCCGAGGCCAGCCCTAGGCCCCGGCGGTCGCGCATGCGCCCTTGGCCTGTGCGGTGTGTGGGGGGTTGAACCCAAGCCCGCAGGGCTCCCGGAGCGGCCAGAGAAAGAAGGGCCCATGGAGAGGTAGGCGAGGTGGGCAGGGGGCGCCACCTTACTCTCCTCAGCTCCCTGAGGGAGAGAGAGAGAGACAGAGACAGAGAGATCCCTGACCTCTGAGTCTCTGCCTCCACCGCTGGCTGGTGCCAACTCCCGCGCCATCCCACTTCCAGCCATCACCCCCACGCCTGCCCAGGGGCCAGCCCCACCACAGAGAGGCCGGTTGGTTCCTGCTCACCTCTGTGCCGTCCCTTGCCGACCTAACCCCAGTGCAGGGGATAAGCTTCAGACAAGTCTTTCCATGTCTCTCTGCATGACAATAGACTTCCTCCCCTCTCCCATTCCACAGGCCCACCCACCCGGGACATCCACCTTTGTCATTAGCTCAGGAGAGGATGCAAGATGAGAATCTCTGGTATTGTGTGGGGAGACTCAGTTTCCCGGGTTTCCCCCATGGACACATGTTCTTCAGCTGGGTCTGATTTTCTCCAGACAAGCTGTCTTGGGAAGGATTTGGCCAGCCCTAAGAACCTGAAGGGAAAGGGCGGAGGGGGGTTCTCTCTCTGCCCCCGACAGCCCCGAGCTGGGTCGGTCCCTCAGACCTGGCCAGGGGCAGCCCATCCCCCGGCGCCCTTCCCCGGGGCATCCAAGGGCAGGCTCGGCGCCAGCCCCACCCCGCTCGCCACTGCCCGACCATCGTCCTCCCTCCAGGGGCCTGGGCAGGACAGGGACCCGGGTGTGGGAGGCCTCCAGATCTCAGGCCTGGCACACCGTTTACCAGGCTGCTTCCTCCTCTGACGGGGGCCCAGCACACGCCCCAGGAGACTTGGCAGCCGCCCCCAGGGCTCTATCCTCTGGAACTCGTCCCCTTGGAAGGGGCCTGGCCCAGGTGCCAGGTTCGGCTGGTCGGCCAGCCTCCTTTGGAGAAAGCAGGCAAGCCGAGCCAGGCTTGCAGTGGCCCTGGCGTGACACCTGCCACCTCAGGCAGAGGGCCTCCCGCGGGCCCTCCATGGCGGGTTTCTCCCCGGAGCCGTGGCCTGGGCACTAGGAAGGCCGGGCCTCCCCGACTCCCGGGAGGAGGGGCTAGCCCACTTGCGCCCTGGCCCCCAAACCCTCTGGTGCCATCTGCCTGTCTCGGCACTTCTGACTCCACAGAGCCTTTCCTACATCTGGGCTGCCTGCCGTGGCAAAGTGCAGGCGTGGGGTGAGGCCATGGCTTTGTCTTTCCAGGAAAAAATGAGCCCCTGGCCGAAGCAGCAGGCCCAGGCAGAGCCTTGAGCTTGAAGCCCAGTAGGTCTGTGGCCCTCAGGGCCAGAGCAATGCTTTCAAGGCAGGGAAGCGGCCTGCAAGCTGAGTGGGAGTGGGGGAGGGGAGGGAGACAGCTGAAGCCGAGTCCAGAAGGGCGGCGATGGAAGAGCTGCAGCTGGGTCAGAGCCTGGAGGGAGGGCGGGGCCTTCACTGAGGACCCCCCCCCCCCCCGAGGCCAGCCCTAGGCCCCGGTGGTCACGCATGCGCCCTTGGCCTGTGCGGTGTGTGGGGGGTTGAACCCAAGCCCGCAGGGCTCCCGGAGCGGCCAGAGAAAGAAGGGCCCATGGAGAGGTAGGCGAGGTGGGCAGGGGGCGCCACCTTACTCTCCTCAGCTCCCTGAGGGAGAGAGAGAGAGACAGAGACAGAGAGAGAGATCCCTGACCTCTGAGTCTCTGCCTCCACCGCTGGCTGGTGCCAACTCACCCGCCATCCCACTTCCAGCCATCACCCCCACACCTGCCCCGGGGCCAGCCCCACCACAGAGAGGCCGGTTGGTTCCTGCTCACCTCTGTGCTGTCCCTTCCCGACCTGACCCCAGTGCAGGGGATAAGCTTCAGACAAGTCTTTCCATGTCCCTCTGCATGACAATAGACTTCCTCCCCTCTCCCATTCCACAGGCCCACCCACCCGGGACATCCACCTTTGTCATTAGCTCAGGAGAGGATGCAAGATGAGAATCTCTGCTATTGTGTGGGGAGACTCAGTTTCCCGGGTTTCCCCCATGGACACATGTTCTTCAGCTGGGTCTGATTTTCTCCAGACAAGCTGTCTTGGGAAGGATTTGGCCAGCCCTAAGAACCTGAAGGGAAAGGGCGGAGGGGGGTTCTCTCTCTGCCCCCGACAGCCCTGAGCTGGGTCGGTCCCTCAGACCTGGCCAGGGGCAGCCCATCCCCCGGCGCCCTTCCCCGGGGCATCCAAGGGCAGGCTCGGCGCCAGCCCCACCCCGCTCGCCACTGCCCGACCATCGTCCTCCCTCGGGGGGCCTGGGCAGGACAGGGACCCGGCTGTGGGAGGCCTCCAGATCTCAGGCCTGGCACACCGTTTACCAGGCTGCTTCCTCCTCTGACGGGGGCCCAGCACACGCCCCAGGAGACTTGGCAGCCGCCCCCAGGGCTCTATCCTCTGGAACTCGTCCCCTTGGAAGGGGCCTGGCCCAGGTGCCAGGTTCGGCTGGTCGGCCAGCCTCCTTTGGAGAAAGCAGGCAAGCCGAGCCAGGCTTGCAGTGGCCCTGGCGTGACACCTGCCACCTCAGGCAGAGGGCCTCCCGCGGGCCCTCCATGGCGGGTTTCTCCCCGGAGCCGTGGCCTGGGCACTAGGAAGGCCGGGCCTCCCCGACTCCCGGGAGGAGGGGCTAGCCCACTTGCGCCCTGGCCCCCAAACCCTCTGGTGCCATCTGCCTGTCTCGGCACTTCTGACTCCACAGAGCCTTTCCTACATCTGGGCTGCCTGCCGTGGCAAAGTGCAGGCGTGGGGTGAGGCCATGGCTTTGTCTTTCCAGGAAAAAATGAGCCCCTGGCCGAAGCAGCAGGCCCAGGCAGAGCCTTGAGCTTGAAGCCCAGTAGGTCTGTGGCCCTCAGGGCCAGAGCAATGCTTTCAAGGCAGGGAAGCGGCCTGCAAGCTGAGTGGGAGTGGGGGAGGGGAGGGAGACAGCTGAAGCCGAGGCCTGAAGGGCGGCGATGGAAGAGCTGCAGCTGGGTCACAGCCTGGAGGGAGGGCGGGGCCTTCACTGAGGACCCCCCCGCCCCCCGAGGCCAGCCCTAGGCCCCGGTGGTCACGCATGCGCCCTTGGCCTGTGCGGTGTGTGGGGGGTTGAACCCAAGCCCGCAGGGCTCCCGGAGCGGCCAGAGAAAGAAGGGCCCATGGAGAGGTAGGCGAGGTGGGCAGGGGGCGCCACCTTACTCTCCTCAGCTCCCTGAGGGAGAGAGAGAGAGACAGAGACAGAGAGAGAGATCCCTGACCTCTGAGTCTCTGCCTCCACCGCTGGCTGGTGCCAACTCACCCGCCATCCCACTTCCAGCCATCACCCCCACACCTGCCCCGGGGCCAGCCCCACCACAGAGAGGCCGGTTGGTTCCTGCTCACCTCTGTGCTGTCCCTTCCCGACCTGACCCCAGTGCAGGGGATAAGCTTCAGACAAGTCTTTCCATGTCCCTCTGCATGACAATAGACTTCCTCCCCTCTCCCATTCCACAGGCCCACCCACCCGGGACATCCACCTTTGTCATTAGCTCAGGAGAGGATGCAAGATGAGAATCTCTGCTATTGTGTGGGGAGACTCAGTTTCCCGGGTTTCCCCCATGGACACATGTTCTTCAGCTGGGTCTGATTTTCTCCAGACAAGCTGTCTTGGGAAGGATTTGGCCAGCCCTAAGAACCTGAAGGGAAAGGGCGGAGGGGGGTTCTCTCTCTGCCCCCGACAGCCCTGAGCTGGGTCGGTCCCTCAGACCTGGCCAGGGGCAGCCCATCCCCCGGCGCCCTTCCCCGGGGCATCCAAGGGCAGGCTCGGCGCCAGCCCCACCCCGCTCGCCACTGCCCGACCATCGTCCTCCCTCGGGGGGCCTGGGCAGGACAGGGACCCGGCTGTGGGAGGCCTCCAGATCTCAGGCCTGGCACACCGTTTACCAGGCTGCTTCCTCCTCTGACGGGGGCCCAGCACACGCCCCAGGAGACTTGGCAGCCGCCCCCAGGGCTCTATCCTCTGGAACTCGTCCCCTTGGAAGGGGCCTGGCCCAGGTGCCAGGTTCGGCTGGTCGGCCAGCCTCCTTTGGAGAAAGCAGGCAAGCCGAGCCAGGCTTGCAGTGGCCCTGGCGTGACACCTGCCACCTCAGGCAGAGGGCCTCCCGCGGGCCCTCCATGGCGGGTTTCTCCCCGGAGCCGTGGCCTGGGCACTAGGAAGGCCGGGCCTCCCCGACTCCCGGGAGGAGGGGCTAGCCCACTTGCGCCCTGGCCCCCAAACCCTCTGGTGCCATCTGCCTGTCTCGGCACTTCTGACTCCACAGAGCCTTTCCTACATCTGGGCTGCCTGCCGTGGCAAAGTGCAGGCGTGGGGTGAGGCCATGGCTTTGTCTTTCCAGGAAAAAATGAGCCCCTGGCCGAAGCAGCAGGCCCAGGCAGAGCCTTGAGCTTGAAGCCCAGTAGGTCTGTGGCCCTCAGGGCCAGAGCAATGCTTTCAAGGCAGGGAAGCGGCCTGCAAGCTGAGTGGGAGTGGGGGAGGGGAGGGAGACAGCTGAAGCCGAGTCCAGAAGGGCGGCGATGGAAGAGCTGCAGCTGGGTCAGAGCCTGGAGGGAGGGCGGGGCCTTCACTGAGGACCCCCCCCCCCCCCGAGGCCAGCCCTAGGCCCCGGTGGTCACGCATGCGCCCTTGGCCTGTGCGGTGTGTGGGGGGTTGAACCCAAGCCCGCAGGGCTCCCGGAGCGGCCAGAGAAAGAAGGGCCCATGGAGAGGTAGGCGAGGTGGGCAGGGGGCGCCACCTTACTCTCCTCAGCTCCCTGAGGGAGAGAGAGAGAGACAGAGACAGAGAGAGAGATCCCTGACCTCTGAGTCTCTGCCTCCACCGCTGGCTGGTGCCAACTCACCCGCCATCCCACTTCCAGCCATCACCCCCACACCTGCCCCGGGGCCAGCCCCACCACAGAGAGGCCGGTTGGTTCCTGCTCACCTCTGTGCTGTCCCTTCCCGACCTGACCCCAGTGCAGGGGATAAGCTTCAGACAAGTCTTTCCATGTCCCTCTGCATGACAATAGACTTCCTCCCCTCTCCCATTCCACAGGCCCACCCACCCGGGACATCCACCTTTGTCATTAGCTCAGGAGAGGATGCAAGATGAGAATCTCTGCTATTGTGTGGGGAGACTCAGTTTCCCGGGTTTCCCCCATGGACACATGTTCTTCAGCTGGGTCTGATTTTCTCCAGACAAGCTGTCTTGGGAAGGATTTGGCCAGCCCTAAGAACCTGAAGGGAAAGGGCGGAGGGGGGTTCTCTCTCTGCCCCCGACAGCCCTGAGCTGGGTCGGTCCCTCAGACCTGGCCAGGGGCAGCCCATCCCCCGGCGCCCTTCCCCGGGGCATCCAAGGGCAGGCTCGGCGCCAGCCCCACCCCGCTCGCCACTGCCCGACCATCGTCCTCCCTCGGGGGGCCTGGGCAGGACAGGGACCCGGCTGTGGGAGGCCTCCAGATCTCAGGCCTGGCACACCGTTTACCAGGCTGCTTCCTCCTCTGACGGGGGCCCAGCACACGCCCCAGGAGACTTGGCAGCCGCCCCCAGGGCTCTATCCTCTGGAACTCGTCCCCTTGGAAGGGGCCTGGCCCAGGTGCCAGGTTCGGCTGGTCGGCCAGCCTCCTTTGGAGAAAGCAGGCAAGCCGAGCCAGGCTTGCAGTGGCCCTGGCGTGACACCTGCCACCTCAGGCAGAGGGCCTCCCGCGGGCCCTCCATGGCGGGTTTCTCCCCGGAGCCGTGGCCTGGGCACTAGGAAGGCCGGGCCTCCCCGACTCCCGGGAGGAGGGGCTAGCCCACTTGCGCCCTGGCCCCCAAACCCTCTGGTGCCATCTGCCTGTCTCGGCACTTCTGACTCCACAGAGCCTTTCCTACATCTGGGCTGCCTGCCGTGGCAAAGTGCAGGCGTGGGGTGAGGCCATGGCTTTGTCTTTCCAGGAAAAAATGAGCCCCTGGCCGAAGCAGCAGGCCCAGGCAGAGCCTTGAGCTTGAAGCCCAGTAGGTCTGTGGCCCTCAGGGCCAGAGCAATGCTTTCAAGGCAGGGAAGCGGCCTGCAAGCTGAGTGGGAGTGGGGGAGGGGAGGGAGACAGCTGAAGCCGAGGCCTGAAGGGCGGCGATGGAAGAGCTGCAGCTGGGTCACAGCCTGGAGGGAGGGCGGGGCCTTCACTGAGGACCCCCCCGCCCCCCGAGGCCAGCCCTAGGCCCCGGTGGTCACGCATGCGCCCTTGGCCTGTGCGGTGTGTGGGGGGTTGAACCCAAGCCCGCAGGGCTCCCGGAGCGGCCAGAGAAAGAAGGGCCCATGGAGAGGTAGGCGAGGTGGGCAGGGGGCGCCACCTTACTCTCCTCAGCTCCCTGAGGGAGAGAGAGAGAGACAGAGACAGAGAGAGAGATCCCTGACCTCTGAGTCTCTGCCTCCACCGCTGGCTGGTGCCAACTCACCCGCCATCCCACTTCCAGCCATCACCCCCACACCTGCCCCGGGGCCAGCCCCACCACAGAGAGGCCGGTTGGTTCCTGCTCACCTCTGTGCTGTCCCTTCCCGACCTGACCCCAGTGCAGGGGATAAGCTTCAGACAAGTCTTTCCATGTCCCTCTGCATGACAATAGACTTCCTCCCCTCTCCCATTCCACAGGCCCACCCACCCGGGACATCCACCTTTGTCATTAGCTCAGGAGAGGATGCAAGATGAGAATCTCTGCTATTGTGTGGGGAGACTCAGTTTCCCGGGTTTCCCCCATGGACACATGTTCTTCAGCTGGGTCTGATTTTCTCCAGACAAGCTGTCTTGGGAAGGATTTGGCCAGCCCTAAGAACCTGAAGGGAAAGGGCGGAGGGGGGTTCTCTCTCTGCCCCCGACAGCCCTGAGCTGGGTCGGTCCCTCAGACCTGGCCAGGGGCAGCCCATCCCCCGGCGCCCTTCCCCGGGGCATCCAAGGGCAGGCTCGGCGCCAGCCCCACCCCGCTCGCCACTGCCCGACCATCGTCCTCCCTCGGGGGGCCTGGGCAGGACAGGGACCCGGCTGTGGGAGGCCTCCAGATCTCAGGCCTGGCACACCGTTTACCAGGCTGCTTCCTCCTCTGACGGGGGCCCAGCACACGCCCCAGGAGACTTGGCAGCCGCCCCCAGGGCTCTATCCTCTGGAACTCGTCCCCTTGGAAGGGGCCTGGCCCAGGTGCCAGGTTCGGCTGGTCGGCCAGCCTCCTTTGGAGAAAGCAGGCAAGCCGAGCCAGGCTTGCAGTGGCCCTGGCGTGACACCTGCCACCTCAGGCAGAGGGCCTCCCGCGGGCCCTCCATGGCGGGTTTCTCCCCGGAGCCGTGGCCTGGGCACTAGGAAGGCCGGGCCTCCCCGACTCCCGGGAGGAGGGGCTAGCCCACTTGCGCCCTGGCCCCCAAACCCTCTGGTGCCATCTGCCTGTCTCGGCACTTCTGACTCCACAGAGCCTTTCCTACATCTGGGCTGCCTGCCGTGGCAAAGTGCAGGCGTGGGGTGAGGCCATGGCTTTGTCTTTCCAGGAAAAAATGAGCCCCTGGCCGAAGCAGCAGGCCCAGGCAGAGCCTTGAGCTTGAAGCCCAGTAGGTCTGTGGCCCTCAGGGCCAGAGCAATGCTTTCAAGGCAGGGAAGCGGCCTGCAAGCTGAGTGGGAGTGGGGGAGGGGAGGGAGACAGCTGAAGCCGAGGCCTGAAGGGCGGCGATGGAAGAGCTGCAGCTGGGTCACAGCCTGGAGGGAGGGCGGGGCCTTCACTGAGGACCCCCCCGCCCCCCGAGGCCAGCCCTAGGCCCCGGTGGTCACGCATGCGCCCTTGGCCTGTGCGGTGTGTGGGGGGTTGAACCCAAGCCCGCAGGGCTCCCGGAGCGGCCAGAGAAAGAAGGGCCCATGGAGAGGTAGGCGAGGTGGGCAGGGGGCGCCACCTTACTCTCCTCAGCTCCCTGAGGGAGAGAGAGAGAGACAGAGACAGAGAGAGAGATCCCTGACCTCTGAGTCTCTGCCTCCACCGCTGGCTGGTGCCAACTCACCCGCCATCCCACTTCCAGCCATCACCCCCACACCTGCCCCGGGGCCAGCCCCACCACAGAGAGGCCGGTTGGTTCCTGCTCACCTCTGTGCTGTCCCTTCCCGACCTGACCCCAGTGCAGGGGATAAGCTTCAGACAAGTCTTTCCATGTCCCTCTGCATGACAATAGACTTCCTCCCCTCTCCCATTCCACAGGCCCACCCACCCGGGACATCCACCTTTGTCATTAGCTCAGGAGAGGATGCAAGATGAGAATCTCTGCTATTGTGTGGGGAGACTCAGTTTCCCGGGTTTCCCCCATGGACACATGTTCTTCAGCTGGGTCTGATTTTCTCCAGACAAGCTGTCTTGGGAAGGATTTGTCCAGCCCTAAGAACCTGAAGGGAAAGGGCGGAGGGGGGTTCTCTCTCTGCCCCCGACAGCCCCGAGCTGGGTCGGTCCCTCAGACCTGGCCAGGGGCAGCCCATCCCCCGGCGCCCTTCCCCGGGGCATCCAAGGGCAGGCTCGGCGCCAGCCCCACCCCGCTCGCCACTGCCCGACCATCGTCCTCCCTCGGGGGGCCTGGGCAGGACAGGGACCCGGCTGTGGGAGGCCTCCAGATCTCAGGCCTGGCACACCGTTTACCAGGCTGCTTCCTCCTCTGACGGGGGCCCAGCACACGCCCCAGGAGACTTGGCAGCCGCCCCCAGGGCTCTATCCTCTGGAACTCGTCCCCTTGGAAGGGGCCTGGCCCAGGTGCCAGGTTCGGCTGGTCGGCCAGCCTCCTTTGGAGAAAGCAGGCAAGCCGAGCCAGGCTTGCAGTGGCCCTGGCGTGACACCTGCCACCTCAGGCAGAGGGCCTCCCGCGGGCCCTCCATGGCGGGTTTCTCCCCGGAGCCGTGGCCTGGGCACTAGGAAGGCCGGGCCTCCCCGACTCCCGGGAGGAGGGGCTAGCCCACTTGCGCCCTGGCCCCCAAACCCTCTGGTGCCATCTGCCTGTCTCGGCACTTCTGACTCCACAGAGCCTTTCCTACATCTGGGCTGCCTGCCGTGGCAAAGTGCAGGCGTGGGGTGAGGCCATGGCTTTGTCTTTCCAGGAAAAAATGAGCCCCTGGCCGAAGCAGCAGGCCCAGGCAGAGCCTTGAGCTTGAAGCCCAGTAGGTCTGTGGCCCTCAGGGCCAGAGCAATGCTTTCAAGGCAGGGAAGCGGCCTGCAAGCTGAGTGGGAGTGGGGGAGGGGAGGGAGACAGCTGAAGCCGAGGCCTGAAGGGCGGCGATGGAAGAGCTGCAGCTGGGTCAGAGCCTGGAGGGAGGGCGGGGCCTTCACTGAGGACCCCCCCGCCCCCCGAGGCCAGCCCTAGGCCCCGGCGGTCACGCATGCGCCCTTGGCCTGTGCGGTGTGTGGGGGGTTGAACCCAAGCCCGCAGGGCTCCCGGAGCGGCCAGAGAAAGAAGGGCCCATGGAGAGGTAGGCGAGGTGGGCAGGGGGCGCCACCTTACTCTCCTCAGCTCCCTGAGGGAGAGAGAGAGAGACAGAGACAGAGAGAGAGATCCCTGACCTCTGAGTCTCTGCCTCCACCGCTGGCTGGTGCCAACTCACGCGCCATCCCACTTCCAGCCATCACCCCCACCCCTGCCCCGGGGCCAGCCCCACCAAAGAGAGGCCGGTTGGTTCCTGCTCACCTCTGTGCCGTCCCTTCCCGACCTGACCCCAGTGCAGGGGATAAGCTTCAGACAAGTCTTTCCATGTCCCTCTGCATGACAATAGACTTCCTCCCCTCTCCCATTCCACAGGCCCACCCACCCGGGACATCCACCTTTGTCATTAGCTCAGGAGAGGATGCAAGATGAGAATCTCTGCTATTGTGTGGGGAGACTCAGTTTCCCGGGTTTCCCCCATGGACACATGTTCTTCAGCTGGGTCTGATTTTCTCCAGACAAGCTGTCTTGGGAAGGATTTGGCCAGCCCTAAGAACCTGAAGGGAAAGGGCGGAGGGGGGTTCTCTCTCTGCCCCCGACAGCCCCGAGCTGGGTCGGTCCCTCAGACCTGGCCAGGGGCAGCCCATCCCCCGGCGCCCTTCCCCGGGGCATCCAAGGGCAGGCTCGGCGCCAGCCCCACCCCGCTCGCCACTGCCCGACCATCGTCCTCCCTCGGGGGGCCTGGGCAGGACAGGGACCCGGCTGTGGGAGGCCTCCAGATCTCAGGCCTGGCACACCGTTTACCAGGCTGCTTCCTCCTCTGACAGGGGCCCAGCACACGCCCCAGGAGACTTGGCAGCCGCCCCCAGGGCTCTATCCTCTGGAACTCGTCCCCTTGGAAGGGGCCTGGCCCAGGTGCCAGGTTCGGCTGGTCGGCCAGCCTCCTTTGGAGAAAGCTGGCAAACCGAGCCAGGCTTGCAGTGGCCCTGGCGTGACACCTGCCACCTCAGGCAGAGGGCCTCCCGCGGGCCCTCCATGGCGGGTTTCTCCCCGGAGCCGTGGCCTGGGCACTAGGAAGGCCGGGCCTCCCCGACTCCCGGGAGGAGGGGCTAGCCCACTTGCGCCCTGGCCCCCAAACCCTCTGGTGCCATCTGCCTGTCTCGGCACTTCTGACTCCACAGAGCCTTTCCTACATCTGGGCTGCCTGCCGTGGCAAAGTGCAGGCGTGGGGTGAGGCCATGGCTTTGTCTTTCCAGGAAAAAGTGAGCCCCTGGCCGAAGCAGCAGGCCCAGGCAGAGCCTTGAGCTTGAAGCCCAGTAGGTCTGTGGCCCTCAGGGCCAGAGCAATGCTTTCAAGGCAGGGAAGCAGCCTGCAAGCTGAGTGGGAGTGGGGGAGGGGAGGGAGACAGCTGAAGCCGAGGCCAGAAGGGCGGCGATGGAAGAGCTGCAGCTGGGTCAGAGCCTGGAGGGAGGGCGGGGCCTTCACTGAGGACCCCCCCCCCCGACGCCAGCCCTAGGCCCCGGCGGTCGCGCATGCGCCCTTGGCCTGTGCGGTGTGTGGGGGCTTGAACCCAAGCCCGCAGGGCTCCCGGAGCGGCCAGAGAAAGAAGGGCCCATGGAGAGGAAGGCGAGGTGGGCAGGGGGCGCAACCTTACTCTCCTCAGCTCCCTGAGGGAGAGAGAGAGAGACAGAGACAGAGAGAGAGAGATCCCTGACCTCTGAGTCTCTGCCTCCACCGCTGGCTGGTGCCAACTCACGCGCCATCCCACTTCCAGCCATCACGCCCACGCCTGCCCCGGGGCCAGCCCCACCACAGAGAGGCCGGTTGGTTCCTGCTCACCTCTGTGCCGTCCCTTCCCGACCTGACCCCAGTGCAGGGGATAAGCTTCAGACAAGTCTTTCCATGTCCCTCTGCATGACAATAGACTTCCTCCCCTCTCCCATTCCACAGGCCCACCCACCAGGGACATCCACCTTTGTCATTAGCTCAGGAGAGGATGCAAGATGAGAATCTCTGCTATTGTGTGGGGAGACTCAGTTTCCCGGGTTTCCCCCATGGACACATGTTCTTCAGCTGGGTCTGATTTTCTCCAGACAAGCTGTCTTGGGAAGGATTTGGCCAGCCCTAAGAACCTGAAGGGAAAGGGCGGAGGGGGGTTCTCTCTCTGCCCCCGACAGCCCCGAGCTGGGTCGGTCCCTCAGACCTGGCCAGGGGCAGCCCATCCCCCGGCGCCCTTCCCCGGGGCATCCAAGGGCAGGCTCGGCGCCAGCCCCACCACGTTCGCCACTGCCCGACCATCGTCCTCCCTCGGGGGGCCTGGGCAGGACAGGGACCCGGCTGTGGGAGGCCTCCAGATCTCAGGCCTGGCACACCGTTTACCAGGCTGCTTCCTCCTCTGACGGGGGCCCAGCACACGCCCCAGGAGACTTGGCAGCCGCCCCCAGGGCTCTAGCCTGTGGAACTCGTCCCCTTGGAAGGGGCCTGGCCCAGGTGCCAGGTTCGGCTGGTCGGCCAGCCTCCTTTGGAGAAAGCAGGCAAGCCGAGCCAGGCTTGCAGTGGCCCTGGCGTGACACCTGCCACCTCAGGCAGAGGGCCTCCCGCGGGCCCTCCATGGCGGGTTTCTCCCCGGAGCCGTGGCCTGGGCACTAGGAAGGCCGGGCCTCCCCGACTCCCGGGAGGAGGGGCTAGCCCACTTGCGCCCTGGCCCCCAAACCCTCTGGTGCCATCTGCCTGTCTCGGCACTTCTGACTCCACAGAGCCTTTCCTACATCTGGGCTGCCTGCCGTGGCAAAGTGCAGGCGTGGGGTGAGGCCATGGTTTTGTCTTTCCAGGAAAAAATGAGCCCCTGGCCGAAGCAGCAGGCCAGGCAGAGCCTTGAGCTTGAAGCCCAGTAGGTCTGTGGCCCTCAGGGCCAGAGCAATGCTTTCAAGGCAGGGAAGCGGCCTGCAAGCTGAGTGGGAGTGGGGGAGGGGAGGGAGACAGCTGAAGCCGAGGCCAGAAGGGCGGCGATGGAAGAGCTGCAGCTGGGTCAGAGCCTGGAGGGAGGGCGGGGCCTTCACTGAGGACCCCCCCGCCCCCCGAGGCCAGCCCTAGGCCCTGGCGGTCGCGCATGCGCCCTTGGCCTGTGCGGTGTGTGGGGGCTTGAACCCAAGCCCGCAGGGCTCCCGGAGCGGCCAGAGAAAGAAGGGCCCATGGAGAGGTAGGCGAGGTGGGCAGGGGGCGCCACCTTACTCTCCTCAGCTCCCTGAGGGAGAGAGAGAGAGACAGAGACAGAGAGAGAGAGATCCCAGACCTCTGAGTCTCTGCCTCCACCGCTGGCTGGTGCCAACTCACGCGCCATCCCACTTCCAGCCATCACCCCCACGCCTGCCCCGGGGCCAGCCCCACCACAGAGAGGCCGGTTGGTTCCTGCTCACCTCTGTGCCGTCCCTTCCCGACCTGACCCCAGTGCAGGGGATAAGCTTCAGACAAGTCTTTCCATGTCCCTCTGCATGACAATAGACTTCCTCCCCTCTCCCATTCCACAGGCCCACCCACCCGGGACATCCACCTTTGTCATTAGCTCAGGAGAGGATGCAAGATGAGAATCTCTGCTATTGTGTGGGGAGACTCAGTTTCCCGGGTTTCCCCCATGGACACATGTTCTTCAGCTGGGTCTGATTTTCTCCAGACAAGCTGTCTTGGGAAGGATTTGGCCAGCCCTAAGAACCTGAAGGGAAAGGGCGGAGGGGGGTTCTCTCTCTGCCCCCGACAGCCCCGAGCTGGGTCGGTCCCTCAGACCTGGCCAGGGGCAGCCCATCCCCCGGCGCCCTTCCCCGGGGCATCCAAGGGCAGGCTCGGCGCCAGCCCCACCCCGCTCGCCACTGCCCGACCATCGTCCTCCCTCGGGGGGCCTGGGCAGGACAGGGACCCGGCTGTGGGAGGCCTCCAGATCTCAGGCCTGGCACACCGTTTACCAGGCTGCTTCCTCCTCTGACGGGGGCCCAGCACACGCCCCAGGAGACTTGGCAGCCGCCCCCAGGGCTCTATCCTCTGGAACTCGTCCCCTTGGAAGGGGCCTGGCCCAGGTGCCAGGTTCGGCTGGTCGGCCAGCCTCCTTTGGAGAAAGCAGGCAAGCCGAGCCAGGCTTGCAGTGGCCCTGGCGTGACACCTGCCACCTCAGGCAGAGGGCCTCCCGCGGGCCCTCCATGGCGGGTTTCTCCCCGGAGCCGTGGCCTGGGCACTAGGAAGGCCGGGCCTCCCCGACTCCCGGGAGGAGGGGCTAGCCCACTTGCGCCCTGGCCCCCAAACCCTCTGGGTGCCATCTGCCTGTCTCGGCACTTCTGACTCCACAGAGCCTTTCCTACATCTGGGCTGCCTGCCGTGGCAAAGTGCAGGCGTGGGGTGAGGCCATGGCTTTGTCTTTCCAGGAAAAAATGAGCCCCTGGCCGAAGCAGCAGGCCCAGGCAGAGCCTTGAGCTTGAAGCCCAGTAGGTCTGTGGCCCTCAGGGCCAGAGCAATGCTTTCAAGGCAGGGAAGCGGCCTGCAAGCTGAGTGGGAGTGGGGGAGGCGAGGGAGACAGCTGAAGCCGAGGCTAGAAGGGCGGCGATGGAAGAGCTGCAGCTGGGACAGAGCCTGGAGGGAGGGCGGGGCCTTCACTGAGGACCCCCCCGCCCCCCGAGGCCAGCCCTAGGCCCTGGCGGTCGCGCATGCGCCCTTGGCCTGTGCGGTGTGTGGGGGCTTGAACCCAAGCCCGCAGGGCTCCCGGAGCGGCCAGAGAAAGAAGGGCCCATGGAGAGGTAGGCGAGGTGGACAGGGGGCGCCACTTTACTCTCCTCAGCTCCCTGAGGGAGAGAGAGAGAGACAGAGACAGAGAGAGAGAGATCCCTGACCTCTGAGTCTCTGCCTCCACCGCTGGTTGGTGCCAACTCACGCGCCATCCCACTTCCAGCCATCACCCCCCACGCCTGCCCCGGGGCCAGCCCCGCCACAGGGAGGCCGGTTGGTTCCTGCTCACCTCTGTGCCGTCCCTTCCCGACCTGACCCCAGTGCAGGGGATAAGCTTCAGACAAGTCTTTCCCATGTCCCTCTGCATGACAATAGACTTCCTCCCCTCTCCCATTCCACAGGCCCACCCACCCCGGACATCCACCTTTGTCATTAGCTCAGGAGAGGATGCAAGATGAGAATCTCTGCTATTGTGTGGGGAGACTCAGTTTCCCGGGTTTCCCCCATGGACACATGTTCTTCAGCTGGGTCTGATTTTCTCCAGACAAGCTGTCTTGGGAAGGATTTGGCCAGCCCTAAGAACCTGAAGGGAAAGGGCGGAGGGGGGTTCTCTCTCTGCCCCCGACAGCCCCGAGCTGGGTCGGTCCCCTCAGACCTGGCCAGGGGCAGCCCATCCCCCGGCGCCCTTCCCCGGGGCATCCAAGGGCAGGCTCGACGCCAGCCCCACCCCGCTCGCCACTGCCCGACCATCGTCCTCCCTCGGGGGGCCTGGGCAGGACAGGGACCCGGCTGTGGGAGGCCTCCAGATCTCAGGCCTGGCACACCGTTTACCAGGCTGCTTCCTCCTCTGACGGGGGCCCAGCACACGCCCCAGGAGACTTGGCAGCCGCCCCCAGGGCTCTAGCCTCTGGAACTCGTCCCCTTGGAAGGGGCCTGGCCCAGATGCCAGGTTCGGCTGGTCGGCCAGCCTCCTTTGGAGAAAGCAGGCAAGCCGAGCCAGGCTTGCAGTGGCCCTGGCGTGACACCTGCCACCTCAGGCAGAGGGCCTCCCGCGGGCCCTCCATGGCGGGTTTCTCCCCGGAGCCGTGGCCTGGGCACTAGGAAGGCCAGGCCTCCCCGACTCCCGGGAGGAGGGGCTAGCCCACTTGCGCCCTGGCCCCCAAACCCTCTGGTGCCATCTGCCTGTCTCGGCACTTCTGACTCCACAGAGCCTTTCCTACATCTGGGCTGCCTGCCTTGGCAAAGTGCAGGCGTGGGGTGAGGCCATGGCTTTGTCTTTCCAGGAAAAAGTGAGCCCCTGGCCGAAGCAGCAGGCCAGGCAGAGCCTTGAGCTTGAAGCCCAGTAGGTCTGTGGCCCTCAGGGCCAGAGCAATGCTTTCAAGGCAGGGAAGCGGCCTGCAAGCTGAGTGGGAGTGGGGGAAGGGGAGGGAGACAGCTGAAGCCGAGGCCAGAAGGGCGGCGATGGAAGAGCTGCAGCTGGGTCAGAGCCTGGAGGGAGGGCGGGGCCTTCACTGAGGACCCCCCCGCCCCCGAGACCAGCCCTAGGCCCTGGCGGTCGCGCATGCGCCCTTGGCCTGTGCGGTGTGTGGGGGCTTGAACCCAAGCCCGCAGGGCTCCCGGAGCGGCCAGAGAAAGAAGGGCCCATGGAGAGGTAGGCGAGGTGGGCAGGGGGCGCCACCTTACTCTCCTCAGCTCCCTGAGGGAGAGAGAGAGAGACAGAGACAGAGAGAGAGAGATCCCTGACCTCTGAGTCTCTGCCTCCACCGCTGGCTGGTGCCAACTCACGCGCCATCCCACTTCCAGCCATCACCCCCACGCCTGCCCCGGGGCCAGCCCCACCACAGAGAGGCCGGTTGGTTCCTGCTCACCTCTGTGCCGTCCCTTCCCGACCTGACCCCAGTGCAGGGGATAAGCTTCAGACAAGTCTTTCCATGTCCCTCTGCATGACAATAGACTTCCTCCCCTCTCCCATTCCACAGGCCCACCCACCAGGGACATCCACCTTTGTCATTAGCTCAGGAGAGGATGCAAGATGAGAATCTCTGCTATTGTGTGGGGAGACTCAGTTTCCCGGGTTTCCCCCATGGACACATGTTCTTCAGCTGGGTCTGATTTTCTCCAGACAAGCTGTCTTGGGAAGGATTTGGCCAGCCCTAAGAACCTGAAGGGAAAGGGCGGAGGGGGGTTCTCTCTCTGCCCCCGACAGCCCCGAGCTGGGTCGGTCCCTCAGACCTGGCCAGGGGCAGCCCATCCCCCGGCGCCCTTCCCCGGGGCATCCAAGGGCAGGCTCGGCGCCAGCCCCACCCCGCTCGCCACTGCCCCGACCATCGTCCTCCCTCGGGGGGCCTGGGCAGGACAGGGACCCGGCTGTGGGAGGCCTCCAGATCTCAGGCCTGGCACACCGTTTACCAGGCTGCTTCCTCCTCTGACGGGGGCCCAGCACACGCCCCAGGAGACTTGGCAGCCGCCCCCAGGGCTCTATCCTCTGGAACTCGTCCCCTTGGAAGGGGCCTGGCCCAGGTGCCAGGTTCGGCTGGTCGGCCAGCCTCCTTTGGAGAAAGCAGGCAAGCCGAGCCAGGCTTGCAGTGGCCCTGGCGTGACACCTGCCACCTCAGGCAGAGGGCCTCCCGCGGGCCCTCCATGGCGGGTTTCTCCCCGGAGCCGTGGCCTGGGCACTAGGAAGGCCGGGCCTCCCCGACTCCCGGGAGGAGGGGCTAGCCCACTTGCGCCCTGGCCCCCAAACCCTCTGGTGCCATCTGCCTGTCTCGGCACTTCTGACTCCACAGAGCCTTTCCTACATCTGGGCTGCCTGCCGTGGCAAAGTGCAGGCGTGGGGTGAGGCCATGGCTTTGTCTTTCCAGGAAAAAATGAGCCCCTGGCCGAAGCAGCAGGCCCAGGCAGAGCCTTGAGCTTGAAGCCCAGTAGGTCTGTGGCCCTCAGGGCCAGAGCAATGCTTTCAAGGCAGGGAAGCGGCCTGCAAGCTGAGTGGGAGTGGGGGAGGCGAGGGAGACAGCTGAAGCCGAGGCTAGAAGGGCGGCGATGGAAGAGCTGCAGCTGGGACAGAGCCTGGAGGGAGGGCGGGGCCTTCACTGAGGACCCCCCCGCCCCCCGAGGCCAGCCCTAGGCCCTGGCGGTCGCGCATGCGCCCTTGGCCTGTGCGGTGTGTGGGGGCTTGAACCCAAGCCCGCAGGGCTCCCGGAGCGGCCAGAGAAAGAAGGGCCCATGTAGAGGTAGGCGAGGTGGACAGGGGGCGCCACTTTACTCTCCTCAGCTCCCTGAGGGAGAGAGAGAGAGACAGAGACAGAGAGAGAGAGATCCCTGACCTCTGAGTCTCTGCCTCCACCGCTGGTTGGTGCCAACTCACGCGCCATCCCACTTCCAGCCATCACCCCCACGCCTGCCCCGGGGCCAGCCCCACCACAGGGAGGCCGGTTGGTTCCTGCTCACCTCTGTGCCGTCCCTTCCCGACCTGACCCCAGTGCAGGGGATAAGCTTCAGACAAGTCTTTCCATGTCCCTCTGCATGACAATAGACTTCCTCCCCTCTCCCATTCCACAGGCCCACCCACCCGGGACATCCACCTTTGTCATTAGCTCAGGAGAGGATGCAAGATGAGAATCTCTGCTATTGTGTGGGGAGACTCAGTTTCCCGGGTTTCCCCCATGGACACATGTTCTTCAGCTGGGTCTGATTTTCTCCAGACAAGCTGTCTTGGGAAGGATTTGGCCAGCCCTAAGAACCTGAAGGGAAAGGGCGGAGGGGGGTTCTCTCTCTGCCCCCGACAGCCCCGAGCTGGGTCGGTCCCTCAGACCTGGCCAGGGGCAGCCCATCCCCCGGCGCCCTTCCCCGGGGCATCCAAGGGCAGGCTCGGCGCCAGCCCCACCCCGCTCGCCACTGCCCGACCATCGTCCTCCCTCGGGGGGCCTGGGCAGGACAGGGACCCGGCTGTGGGAGGCCTCCAGATCTCAGGCCTGGCACACCGTTTACCAGGCTGCTTCCTCCTCTGACGGGGGCCCAGCACACGCCCCAGGAGACTTGGCAGCCGCCCCCAGGGCTCTATCCTCTGGAACTCGTCCCCTTGGAAGGGGCCTGGCCCAGGTGCCAGGTTCGGCTGGTCGGCCAGCCTCCTTTGGAGAAAGCAGGCAAGCCGAGCCAGGCTTGCAGTGGCCCTGGCGTGACACCTGCCACCTCAGGCAGAGGGCCTCCCGCGGGCCCTCCATGGCGGGTTTCTCCCCGGAGCCGTGGCCTGGGCACTAGGAAGGCCGGGCCTCCCCGACTCCCGGGAGGAGGGGCTAGCCCACTTGCGCCCTGGCCCCCAAACCCTCTGGTGCCATCTGCCTGTCTCGGCACTTCTGACTCCACAGAGCCTTTCCTACATCTGGGCTGCCTGCCGTGGCAAAGTGCAGGCGTGGGGTGAGGCCATGGCTTTGTCTTTCCAGGAAAAAATGAGCCCCTGGCCGAAGCAGCAGGCCCAGGCAGAGCCTTGAGCTTGAAGCCCAGTAGGTCTGTGGCCCTCAGGGCCAGAGCAATGCTTTCAAGGCAGGGAAGCGGCCTGCAAGCTGAGTGGGAGTGGGGGAGGGGAGGGAGACAGCTGAAGCCGAGGCCAGAAGGGCGGCGATGGAAGAGCTGCAGCTGGGTCAGAGCCTGGAGGGAGGGCGGGGCCTTCACTGAGGACCCCCCCGCCCCCCGAGGCCAGCCCTAGGCCCCGGCGGTCGCGCATGCGCCCTTGGCCTGTGCGGTGTGTGGGGGCTTGAACCCAAGCCCGCAGGGCTCCCGGAGCGGCCAGAGAAAGAAGGGCCCATGGAGAGGTAGGCGAGGTGGGCAGGGGGCGCCACCTTACTCTCCTCAGCTCCCTGAGGGAGAGAGAGAGAGACAGAGACAGAGAGGGAGAGATCCCTGACCTCTGAGTCTCTGCCTCCACCGCTGGCTGGTGCCAACTCACGCGCCATCCCACTTCCAGCCATCACCCCCACGCCTGCCCTGGGGCCAGCCCCACCACAGGGAGGCCGGTTGGTTCCTGCTCACCTCTGTGCCTTCCCTTCCCGACCTGACCCCAGTGCAGGGGATAAGCTTCAGACAAGTCTTTCCATGTCCCTCTGCATGACAATAGACTTCCTCCCCTCTCCCATTCCACAGGCCCGCCCACCCGGGACATCCACCTTTGTCATTAGCTCAGGAGAGGATGCAAGATGAGAATCTCTGCTATTGTGTGGGGAGACTCAGTTTCCCGGGTTTCCCCCATGGACACATGTTCTTCAGCTGGGTCTGATTTCTCCAGACAAGCTGTCTTGGGAAGGATTTGGCCAGCCCTAAGAACCTGAAGGGAAAGGGCGGAGGGGGGTTCTCTCTCTGCCCCCGACAGCCCCGAGCTGGGTCGGTCCCTCAGACCTGGCCAGGGGCAGCCCATCCCCCGGCGCCCTTCCCCGGGGCATCCAAGGGCAGGCTCGGCGCCAGCCCCACCCCGCTCGCCACTGCCCGACCATCGTCCTCCCTCGGGGGGCCTGGGCAGGACAGGGACCCGGCTGTGGGAGGCCTCCAGATCTCAGGCCTGGCACACCGTTTACCAGGCTGCTTCCTCCTCTGACGGGGGCCCAGCACACGCCCCAGGAGACTTTGCAGCCGCCCCCAGGGCTCTAGCCTCTGGAACTCGTCCCCTTGGAAGGGGCCTGGCCCAGGTGCCA
>NW_026691460.1:0-96526 GCF_020826845.1 Diceros bicornis minor
GTCACTACATTAAATTATTTTCTACTTACCTGCATCACCCTCTCCAAGAACACATATTCTAAAATGAGACAAGTTATTACATTAAAAATGACCGGCTCTGGCATTTGGAAAACTACACCAAATAATGAAGTAAAAACTGGGTTACAAACATCCTGGTATCAACTCCAACTACCGTCTTTTACCAAACTAAAACTCTAATGATCACTAATTCACTTGCAATCTAGTGCTCCTCCCATATACAAAATCAACAACTTCCAATGTGTCATAACTTTTTTAAAATTTCCCTAACATTTTAGAGGATAATGTAAATATGTCTCCTGGAAAAGTTGAGAAAGATGGAGACACTAGGAAAGGAAAAGACGAAAATACTCCCCTAATCAATGATGTAAAACACAAGGCATGAACAACTGTTAAAAGAATTCTCTATGACATTGATCAAGTCTACTATCTCTACGCCTGGCTCTTTCCTATCAGTCATTTGATACATAAACAAATAGAATAGTGTATTTCATGGGATCAATTCTTTTAGTGGCGTGCTTTCCCTTTGACCACTACATATGCTTTTATGTGTTTGCTTTATTTTCAGGCGGCGTCACATCAGAACACCCTCATCTCGGCAGATCTTTGCCTTAAGGAACCCTACCTCGGCCCTTGATCAACTGTACTCTGTGTTATGGTCAACTCAGAGCCCTACATGGATCAGTGTTTCCTACCGCCTCTCTCCCGTGCGTTGCTCATGTCAGGGAGTATAGTCCACCGAGTGAACAGTAAGCAGTCTTCCCAAAGCATCAGATATGAAAAGGAGGAGACGCGGGGTTGGGTGTGGGACCCCATTCCGTGCCTCAGTGCAGACAAGCTAGAGGTCAATGCATCCCTCCAGAGACTGGGAGAAAAACAGGAGGTTATGAGCACGAGGTTCCCTCTGCAGGCCTTGAAGCAGGGACCTGGAATCAAACTGCTGACACCGTGGATCGTGGTTGGTTTGACAGGGAACTCACGAGGAAGATAAGGACGTGAAATAATGAAAATCATAAGAACAGCAGCGAACACTTCTACTGAGCCAAGGACTGCACCCTGAATGTAAACTCTGTGCTGGAACATATCTTAACTCACATGACCCTGAAAGCATCCCGACGTAGTCAATGTTGTTCTTTGCACCATTTGCTAGATGAAGAGACTGGGTACAGTGGCTAGAAAACTCAGCCAGGTTACAAAGCGGATAAATGGCCGAGCCCAAGCTCAGTGCTCCTCTGTGATGCTCTTGGACTACAACTCCAAGTGAAGTCTCTAACGACTATCTCCGCTCGCACTGCCAACACCATCGTCCTCCGTGGAGTGGATGGAGGCAGGCGTGGGCAGGGCAGGGAGCCGGGTGTGGCAGGCCGCCAGATCTAAGGTCTGGCACACAGGTTGCCAGGTGGCTCCCTCCTCTGAGGGGGCCCAGCACACGCCCCAGGGGACTTGGCGGCAGGCCCCAGGGCCCTTTCCCCCGGATCTTGTCCACTTGAAAGGGGCCTGGCCCAGGTGGCCGGTTGGGCTGGTTGGCCAGCCTCCTTTGGACAAAGCAGGCGAGCCCAGCCAGCCTTCCAGTCGCCCCCGGCGTGGCACCAGCGCCCTCAGGCCGAGGGCCTCACGCGTGCCCTCCAACGCGGATTTCTCCTCAGAGCCGTGGCCTGGGCACTAGGAAGGCCAGGCCCTCCCGACTCCAGAGATGATGCTGGGACCCGTCGCCGGAAGGGCCTGCCCGTGTGGCAGCGGCTCCCCAAGCCGGCGGCCTGCTGGGGCCTCACTCACTGCTTGGCCATAAGCCTGTCTCGGCCCTTCGGATTCCACAGAGCCTTTCCTCCACCTGGCTGGAGTCGACAAGTGCGGGCGTGGGGTGAGGACGTGGTTTTGCCTTTCCAGGAAGAAATGAGGCCCGGGCAAAAGCAGCTGGCCGAGGCAGAGCCTTGACCTGGCACCCCAGTCGGCCTTTGGCCACCAGGTCCAGACCACCGCTTCCAAAGAAGGGAAGCGGCCGGCCAGCTGATTGCAAGTGGGGGATGGGAGGGAGACAACAGCTGAAGCCAAGTCCAGCAGGGCGTTGGCGTTCCTTCTTCAGCTGGGACTGGCCTGGCCTGGCGGGTGGGCGGGGCCTTCACTGAGGACCCCCGAGGCCCGCCCTAGGCCCTGGCGGTGGCGGGTGGCGCATGCGCCCTTGGCCTCAGGGGTTGAACCCAAGCCCACAGGGCACTCAAAGCAGCCGGAGAAAGAAGGGGCCAGGGGAGAGGAAGGCAGGTAGGCGAGGCGGGCAGGGCTCGCCCACCTCTTCTCCTCAGGTCCCCGAGAGAGAAAGAGAGAGAGAGAGAGAGAGAGAGTGAGAGACAGACAGACAGACAGGCAGGGAAAGAGTGAGAGATCCCTGACCTCTGAGTATCTGCATCCACCACTGCTGCCAACTCACAGGCCATCCCACTTCCCCCCCTCCATCCCCATCCCCAGGCGCGGCCCCCCGGGGCCAGCCACACCACGGAGAGGCCCCTTCATGGTCACCTCCGTGCTGTCCCTTCCGGGCCTGACCCCACTGCAGGGGAACCGGTTCAGACAATCCAATCGTCTACATGTCCCTCTCCATGACAATTGTCTTCTCCAGTCTCACATGCCCAAACCGCACCCCCAACATCCTCCTTTGTCTGCAGCTGGAGATAGGAGGAGAATCTCTGCCATTGTGTTGAGAGACTCAGTTTCGCGGGTTTCTCCCCTGTACACGTGTTCTGAAGCTGGGTATTATTTTCTCCAGCGAACCTGTCTTGTGAAGGATTTGGCCAGCCATAAGAAGCTTCAGGGAAGAGGCGGAGGGGCTTCTCTCTCCGCCCCCGACAGCCCTGAGCTGGGTCAGTGCCTCAGACCTGGCCAGGGGCAGCCCATCCCCCGGCGCCCTCTCCCGGGGCATCCCAGGAAAGCTTCACAGCCAGCCCCACCCCACTCGCCACTGCCAGGACCATCGGCCTCCCTCGGGAGGACGGGGCAGGACAGGGAACCGGGTGTGGGAGGCCGCCAGATCTCAGCTCTGGCACACAGGCTGCCAGGCTGCCTGGTCCTCTGAGGGGGCCCAGCACACGCCCCAGGAAACTTGGCGGCAGGCCCCGGGGCTCTCTCCTCTGGAACTCGTCCACTTGAAAGGGGCCTGGCCCAGGTGGCTGGTTCGACCGGTTGGAAAGAAATCTTTTTCTTCTCTGAGAGACTGTTGCTTGTCATCTCCTGGACATGAGATGACAGACAATTGTTCCCATTTCCCTTTCTACTTGAAACCTGATGGATACATTGCCCACTGCCTTTAGAGACTGCAGGTCTTTCTGAAACTCTTTTCAGTGCGCTGGCTTACTTCAGCATCATTTCATTGTTCCATCCGAAATTCCTTTCAGTTGGATCTATTTTCCTTTCTAATCCTTTTGTATACCTAGATATTTAAAAGCTGCTCAAATCTGTAGTGGAGAAAAGTTGGGTTACAACTCTTTCAGACAGCATGTAAACCCACATTTTAGGGTTTCTACACAAAACGTCTCTGCCATGTTTCTAGCAGCTCTCCTTCCATATATTTTCCTCCAGGACTTCCTGTGACAAAATTGCCTTTCTAAAAGCCAGTCCTCCGTTCACTCTCTTGGCCAGTCACGTTTCCATAGAAAGAAAAAGGACTGGATTTTCCAAAGATGCAACAAGAATGATCAAGTCCCGATTCACACCTAGATATCCTGCTCCTGTTCTCCATGAATTGCAAAATTGAAGTTAATTATCTCGTTCATTTTGTCTAAATCTATTGGGTCACTTTGGCACTGAGCCCCTAAGCTGGTCCACAGCCTGCTTCAGCAGACACCAAACTCTCTCTCAAGTGCCTGCATTCGTGTGCTGAGTAGGTATTGTATTTATTTAGATCGTATTCAACAAAAGATCTTCACGGATTCACTCAAGTACTTAAGCATCTACTATGTGCCCAAAGGTCTTGAAATGTTGGGGGTCTGCAAGGAAGACAGATATGCCTAAACAGATAAATTACACTACTGAAATCATTTGAATGAAAGAGATGTGAATAAACTGCCGTGGGACTCCAGGCAAAGAACCCCCATGGGTTGACCTACAACTAAGAGATACAGCTCTGTCCTGGGGCTCTGAGGAGAAAAACAGCCACCATGGGGGGTGGACAGGCTCTGTACCATCTAAGGAAAGGAAAAGGAAGGGAGAGAAGATAAAGAGAAAACAAGAGAAACGGAAAGGTTTTCTTCTTCTGAGTGTTTCTGCCACCCACTTTTGGAGCACACTGCTTGCTGATGTCCTTTCCGGCCAGTCTTATCCTTCAGCCGGCTTCAGGAGACTTCACCAATTCGATTGTAAGGAGCTGGGCTCCTCCGTGCAGGCAATGCCAACTCCGGAGGGAGCCAGGAGGGGAGCCAAAGATTCACAGGACTCTGCAGCCCTTCTGCAGCTCACTGGTGTGGAGGGGCACCGAGGCTTCACCTTGGCCTCTGTCTCCAAGTTCACATAAAGGAGGGTCGGTTCCTTCCTCGCTAGATGAGCGTGGAGAGAAACCTCCTTCACAGAAGGGATTATGGAATAATTAAAGTCAGAGCCTTGAACAAGGCAAAGGGTTAGCACCATGAATCTGAAGTGACTGGACATGTGAATTAGTAACCAGTAGGACGAGGAGCTGAGGACAAAAAAAGAAAAAAGGCAAGAAACCAGTTCTCGATTTTCTAAGATGGAAATGCAAGTCTTTCTTCTTCCAAAAGAAAAAAGTCATTGAACCCTTTCCTTGAAAATAAAACTGAAAGGGGCCACATGTTGCAAAGAAGGGTTTTAACCGTGATGTCACTACACAATCATGTGTAGCCATCAGTTGTTAAGTGCACTGCAAATAGTTCACACCTTAACAATTATGTTACCAAAGTTCGCAGTTGAGAAATATAGACACACACACATATACATATATATACATGTAAGAAAAGAGTAGAGTGTGTGCCAATTGCTCACTGTACTATTGACAATATCACTCTTACAACTGAAAGCATGACTAGGAGAGAGAAGGTGGTGTGACCCTAGATTGCTAGAGTCACAGCAAGAAAAGTTAAGAAAGTGCCATCAGGTCATTTGGACAAAAGAATGCTATATGGCTGTTGGGTTTATAAGAGATCCATTGGAGAAAAACAAGTCACTACATTAAATTATTTTCTACTTACCTGCATCACCCTCTCCAAGAACACATATTCTAAAATGAGACAAGTTATTACATTAAAAATGACCGGCTCTGGCATTTGGAAAACTACACCAAATAATGAAGTAAAAACTGGGTTACAAACATCCTGGTATCAACTCCAACTACCGTCTTTTACCAAACTAAAACTCTAATGATCACTAATTCACTTGCAATCTAGTGCTCCTCCCATATACAAAATCAACAACTTCCAATGTGTCATAACTTTTTTAAAATTTCCCTAACATTTTAGAGGATAATGTAAATATGTCTCCTGGAAAAGTTGAGAAAGATGGAGACACTAGGAAAGGAAAAGACGAAAATACTCCCCTAATCAATGATGTAAAACACAAGGCATGAACAACTGTTAAAAGAATTCTCTATGACATTGATCAAGTCTACTATCTCTACGCCTGGCTCTTTCCTATCAGTCATTTGATACATAAACAAATAGAATAGTGTATTTCATGGGATCAATTCTTTTAGTGGCGTGCTTTCCCTTTGACCACTACATATGCTTTTATGTGTTTGCTTTATTTTCAGGCGGCGTCACATCAGAACACCCTCATCTCGGCAGATCTTTGCCTTAAGGAACCCTACCTCGGCCCTTGATCAACTGTACTCTGTGTTATGGTCAACTCAGAGCCCTACATGGATCAGTGTTTCCTACCGCCTCTCTCCCGTGCGTTGCTCATGTCAGGGAGTATAGTCCACCGAGTGAACAGTAAGCAGTCTTCCCAAAGCATCAGATATGAAAAGGAGGAGACGCGGGGTTGGGTGTGGGACCCCATTCCGTGCCTCAGTGCAGACAAGCTAGAGGTCAATGCATCCCTCCAGAGACTGGGAGAAAAACAGGAGGTTATGAGCACGAGGTTCCCTCTGCAGGCCTTGAAGCAGGGACCTGGAATCAAACTGCTGACACCGTGGATCGTGGTTGGTTTGACAGGGAACTCACGAGGAAGATAAGGACGTGAAATAATGAAAATCATAAGAACAGCAGCGAACACTTCTACTGAGCCAAGGACTGCACCCTGAATGTAAACTCTGTGCTGGAACATATCTTAACTCACATGACCCTGAAAGCATCCCGACGTAGTCAATGTTGTTCTTTGCACCATTTGCTAGATGAAGAGACTGGGTACAGTGGCTAGAAAACTCAGCCAGGTTACAAAGCGGATAAATGGCCGAGCCCAAGCTCAGTGCTCCTCTGTGATGCTCTTGGACTACAACTCCAAGTGAAGTCTCTAACGACTATCTCCGCTCGCACTGCCAACACCATCGTCCTCCGTGGAGTGGATGGAGGCAGGCGTGGGCAGGGCAGGGAGCCGGGTGTGGCAGGCCGCCAGATCTAAGGTCTGGCACACAGGTTGCCAGGTGGCTCCCTCCTCTGAGGGGGCCCAGCACACGCCCCAGGGGACTTGGCGGCAGGCCCCAGGGCCCTTTCCCCCGGATCTTGTCCACTTGAAAGGGGCCTGGCCCAGGTGGCCGGTTGGGCTGGTTGGCCAGCCTCCTTTGGACAAAGCAGGCGAGCCCAGCCAGCCTTCCAGTCGCCCCCGGCGTGGCACCAGCGCCCTCAGGCCGAGGGCCTCACGCGTGCCCTCCAACGCGGATTTCTCCTCAGAGCCGTGGCCTGGGCACTAGGAAGGCCAGGCCCTCCCGACTCCAGAGATGATGCTGGGACCCGTCGCCGGAAGGGCCTGCCCGTGTGGCAGCGGCTCCCCAAGCCGGCGGCCTGCTGGGGCCTCACTCACTGCTTGGCCATAAGCCTGTCTCGGCCCTTCGGATTCCACAGAGCCTTTCCTCCACCTGGCTGGAGTCGACAAGTGCGGGCGTGGGGTGAGGCCGTGGTTTTGCCTTTCCAGGAAGAAATGAGGCCCGGGCAAAAGCAGCTGGCCGAGGCAGAGCCTTGACCTGGCACCCCAGTCGGCCTTTGGCCACCAGGTCCAGACCACCGCTTCCAAAGAAGGGAAGCGGCCGGCCAGCTGATTGCAAGTGGGGGATGGGAGGGAGACAACAGCTGAAGCCAAGTCCAGCAGGGCGTTGGCGTTCCTTCTTCAGCTGGGACTGGCCTGGCCTGGCGGGTGGGCGGGGCCTTCACTGAGGACCCCCGAGGCCCGCCCTAGGCCCTGGCGGTGGCGGGTGGCGCATGCGCCCTTGGCCTCAGGGGTTGAACCCAAGCCCACAGGGCACTCAAAGCAGCCGGAGAAAGAAGGGGCCAGGGGAGAGGAAGGCAGGTAGGCGAGGCGGGCAGGGCTCGCCCACCTCTTCTCCTCAGGTCCCCGAGAGAGAAAGAGAGAGAGAGAGAGAGAGAGAGTGAGAGACAGACAGACAGACAGGCAGGGAAAGAGTGAGAGATCCCTGACCTCTGAGTATCTGCATCCACCACTGCTGCCAACTCACAGGCCATCCCACTTCCCCCCCTCCATCCCCATCCCCAGGCGCGGCCCCCCGGGGCCAGCCACACCACGGAGAGGCCCCTTCATGGTCACCTCCGTGCTGTCCCTTCCGGGCCTGACCCCACTGCAGGGGAACCGGTTCAGACAATCCAATCGTCTACATGTCCCTCTCCATGACAATTGTCTTCTCCAGTCTCACATGCCCAAACCGCACCCCCAACATCCTCCTTTGTCTGCAGCTGGAGATAGGAGGAGAATCTCTGCCATTGTGTTGAGAGACTCAGTTTCGCGGGTTTCTCCCCTGTACACGTGTTCTGAAGCTGGGTATTATTTTCTCCAGCGAACCTGTCTTGTGAAGGATTTGGCCAGCCATAAGAAGCTTCAGGGAAGAGGCGGAGGGGCTTCTCTCTCCGCCCCCGACAGCCCTGAGCTGGGTCAGTGCCTCAGACCTGGCCAGGGGCAGCCCATCCCCCGGCGCCCTCTCCCGGGGCATCCCAGGAAAGCTTCACAGCCAGCCCCACCCCACTCGCCACTGCCAGGACCATCGGCCTCCCTCGGGAGGACGGGGCAGGACAGGGAACCGGGTGTGGGAGGCCGCCAGATCTCAGCTCTGGCACACAGGCTGCCAGGCTGCCTGGTCCTCTGAGGGGGCCCAGCACACGCCCCAGGAAACTTGGCGGCAGGCCCCGGGGCTCTCTCCTCTGGAACTCGTCCACTTGAAAGGGGCCTGGCCCAGGTGGCTGGTTCGACCGGTTGGAAAGAAATCTTTTTCTTCTCTGAGAGACTGTTGCTTGTCATCTCCTGGACATGAGATGACAGACAATTGTTCCCATTTCCCTTTCTACTTGAAACCTGATGGATACATTGCCCACTGCCTTTAGAGACTGCAGGTCTTTCTGAAACTCTTTTCAGTGCGCTGGCTTACTTCAGCATCATTTCATTGTTCCATCCGAAATTCCTTTCAGTTGGATCTATTTTCCTTTCTAATCCTTTTGTATACCTAGATATTTAAAAGCTGCTCAAATCTGTAGTGGAGAAAAGTTGGGTTACAACTCTTTCAGACAGCATGTAAACCCACATTTTAGGGTTTCTACACAAAACGTCTCTGCCATGTTTCTAGCAGCTCTCCTTCCATATATTTTCCTCCAGGACTTCCTGTGACAAAATTGCCTTTCTAAAAGCCAGTCCTCCGTTCACTCTCTTGGCCAGTCACGTTTCCATAGAAAGAAAAAGGACTGGATTTTCCAAAGATGCAACAAGAATGATCAAGTCCCGATTCACACCTAGATATCCTGCTCCTGTTCTCCATGAATTGCAAAATTGAAGTTAATTATCTCGTTCATTTTGTCTAAATCTATTGGGTCACTTTGGCACTGAGCCCCTAAGCTGGTCCACAGCCTGCTTCAGCAGACACCAAACTCTCTCTCAAGTGCCTGCTTTCGTGTGCTGAGTAGGTATTGTATTTATTTAGATCGTATTCAACAAAAGATCTTCACGGATTCACTCAAGTACTTAAGCATCTACTATGTGCCCAAAGGTCTTGAAATGTTGGGGGTCTGCAAGGAAGACAGATATGCCTAAACAGATAAATTACACTACTGAAATCATTTGAATGAAAGAGATGTGAATAAACTGCCGTGGGACTCCAGGCAAAGAACCCCCATGGGTTGACCTACAACTAAGAGATACAGCTCTGTCCTGGGGCTCTGAGGAGAAAAACAGCCACCATGGGGGGTGGACAGGCTCTGTACCATCTAAGGAAAGGAAAAGGAAGGGAGAGAAGATAAAGAGAAAACAAGAGAAACGGAAAGGTTTTCTTCTTCTGAGTGTTTCTGCCACCCACTTTTGGAGCACACTGCTTGCTGATGTCCTTTCCGGCCAGTCTTATCCTTCAGCCGGCTTCAGGAGACTTCACCAATTCGATTGTAAGGAGCTGGGCTCCTCCGTGCAGGCAATGCCAACTCCGGAGGGAGCCAGGAGGGGAGCCAAAGATTCACAGGACTCTGCAGCCCTTCTGCAGCTCACTGGTGTGGAGGGGCACCGAGGCTTCACCTTGGCCTCTGTCTCCAAGTTCACATAAAGGAGGGTCGGTTCCTTCCTCGCTAGATGAGCGTGGAGAGAAACCTCCTTCACAGAAGGGATTATGGAATAATTAAAGTCAGAGCCTTGAACAAGGCAAAGGGTTAGCACCATGAATCTGAAGTGACTGGACATGTGAATTAGTAACCAGTAGGACGAGGAGCTGAGGACAAAAAAAGAAAAAAGGCAAGAAACCAGTTCTCGATTTTCTAAGATGGAAATGCAAGTCTTTCTTCTTCCAAAAGAAAAAAGTCATTGAACCCTTTCCTTGAAAATAAAACTGAAAGGGGCCACATGTTGCAAAGAAGGGTTTTAACCGTGATGTCACTACACAATCATGTGTAGCCATCAGTTGTTAAGTGCACTGCAAATAGTTCACACCTTAACAATTATGTTACCAAAGTTCGCAGTTGAGAAATATAGACACACACACATATACATATATATACATGTAAGAAAAGAGTAGAGTGTGTGCCAATTGCTCACTGTACTATTGACAATATCACTCTTACAACTGAAAGCATGACTAGGAGAGAGAAGGTGGTGTGACCCTAGATTGCTAGAGTCACAGCAAGAAAAGTTAAGAAAGTGCCATCAGGTCATTTGGACAAAAGAATGCTATATGGCTGTTGGGTTTATAAGAGATCCATTGGAGAAAAACAAGTCACTACATTAAATTATTTTCTACTTACCTGCATCACCCTCTCCAAGAACACATATTCTAAAATGAGACAAGTTATTACATTAAAAATGACCGGCTCTGGCATTTGGAAAACTACACCAAATAATGAAGTAAAAACTGGGTTACAAACATCCTGGTATCAACTCCAACTACCGTCTTTTACCAAACTAAAACTCTAATGATCACTAATTCACTTGCAATCTAGTGCTCCTCCCATATACAAAATCAACAACTTCCAATGTGTCATAACTTTTTTAAAATTTCCCTAACATTTTAGAGGATAATGTAAATATGTCTCCTGGAAAAGTTGAGAAAGATGGAGACACTAGGAAAGGAAAAGACGAAAATACTCCCCTAATCAATGATGTAAAACACAAGGCATGAACAACTGTTAAAAGAATTCTCTATGACATTGATCAAGTCTACTATCTCTACGCCTGGCTCTTTCCTATCAGTCATTTGATACATAAACAAATAGAATAGTGTATTTCATGGGATCAATTCTTTTAGTGGCGTGCTTTCCCTTTGACCACTACATATGCTTTTATGTGTTTGCTTTATTTTCAGGCGGCGTCACATCAGAACACCCTCATCTCGGCAGATCTTTGCCTTAAGGAACCCTACCTCGGCCCTTGATCAACTGTACTCTGTGTTATGGTCAACTCAGAGCCCTACATGGATCAGTGTTTCCTACCGCCTCTCTCCCGTGCGTTGCTCATGTCAGGGAGTATAGTCCACCGAGTGAACAGTAAGCAGTCTTCCCAAAGCATCAGATATGAAAAGGAGGAGACGCGGGGTTGGGTGTGGGACCCCATTCCGTGCCTCAGTGCAGACAAGCTAGAGGTCAATGCATCCCTCCAGAGACTGGGAGAAAAACAGGAGGTTATGAGCACGAGGTTCCCTCTGCAGGCCTTGAAGCAGGGACCTGGAATCAAACTGCTGACACCGTGGATCGTGGTTGGTTTGACAGGGAACTCACGAGGAAGATAAGGACGTGAAATAATGAAAATCATAAGAACAGCAGCGAACACTTCTACTGAGCCAAGGACTGCACCCTGAATGTAAACTCTGTGCTGGAACATATCTTAACTCACATGACCCTGAAAGCATCCCGACGTAGTCAATGTTGTTCTTTGCACCATTTGCTAGATGAAGAGACTGGGTACAGTGGCTAGAAAACTCAGCCAGGTTACAAAGCGGATAAATGGCCGAGCCCAAGCTCAGTGCTCCTCTGTGATGCTCTTGGACTACAACTCCAAGTGAAGTCTCTAACGACTATCTCCGCTCGCACTGCCAACACCATCGTCCTCCGTGGAGTGGATGGAGGCAGGCGTGGGCAGGGCAGGGAGCCGGGTGTGGCAGGCCGCCAGATCTAAGGTCTGGCACACAGGTTGCCAGGTGGCTCCCTCCTCTGAGGGGGCCCAGCACACGCCCCAGGGGACTTGGCGGCAGGCCCCAGGGCCCTTTCCCCCGGATCTTGTCCACTTGAAAGGGGCCTGGCCCAGGTGGCCGGTTGGGCTGGTTGGCCAGCCTCCTTTGGACAAAGCAGGCGAGCCCAGCCAGCCTTCCAGTCGCCCCCGGCGTGGCACCAGCGCCCTCAGGCCGAGGGCCTCACGCGTGCCCTCCAACGCGGATTTCTCCTCAGAGCCGTGGCCTGGGCACTAGGAAGGCCAGGCCCTCCCGACTCCAGAGATGATGCTGGGACCCGTCGCCGGAAGGGCCTGCCCGTGTGGCAGCGGCTCCCCAAGCCGGCGGCCTGCTGGGGCCTCACTCACTGCTTGGCCATAAGCCTGTCTCGGCCCTTCGGATTCCACAGAGCCTTTCCTCCACCTGGCTGGAGTCGACAAGTGCGGGCGTGGGGTGAGGCCGTGGTTTTGCCTTTCCAGGAAGAAATGAGGCCCGGGCAAAAGCAGCTGGCCGAGGCAGAGCCTTGACCTGGCACCCCAGTCGGCCTTTGGCCACCAGGTCCAGACCACCGCTTCCAAAGAAGGGAAGCGGCCGGCCAGCTGATTGCAAGTGGGGGATGGGAGGGAGACAACAGCTGAAGCCAAGTCCAGCAGGGCGTTGGCGTTCCTTCTTCAGCTGGGACTGGCCTGGCCTGGCGGGCGGGCGGGGCCTTCACTGAGGACCCCCGAGGCCCGCCCTAGGCCCTGGCGGTGGCGGGTGGCGCATGCGCCCTTGGCCTCAGGGGTTGAACCCAAGCCCACAGGGCACTCAAAGCAGCCGGAGAAAGAAGGGGCCAGGGGAGAGGAAGGCAGGTAGGCGAGGCGGGCAGGGCTCGCCCACCTCTTCTCCTCAGGTCCCCGAGAGAGAAAGAGAGAGAGAGAGAGAGAGAGAGTGAGAGACAGACAGACAGACAGGCAGGGAAAGAGTGAGAGATCCCTGACCTCTGAGTATCTGCATCCACCACTGCTGCCAACTCACAGTTGTCGGGGGAAGAGGGAGAATCTCCCTCTGCCCTTTCACTTAAGGTTCTTCTGGCTGCCCAAACAATCAACAAGACAGGTTAGCAGGAGAAAATAATACCCATTTTAATATCATGTATACATGGGAGAAGCTCAGAAATGAGCAACTCGTCCCTCTGTCTAAGCTGCTTGCTTAAGTATTGCAGCTAAAGGCGAAGGAACGTGTTGGCGGTGGGTAGTGTCCTGGGACTTCAGAGGGCAGGAGGACAATTCTTTTCAGGGTCATCTATTGATAATTTGGTCAGGGAGAGATAGAGTTTTTTGATAAAAGGGGCTTTGTGCCCCTCCCATTGCAACATCTATTTTACATTATCTTTATAGCCATCATGATAGAAAATCTGTTCCAGGAATGAGCCACCATGTCATATTTTTTTTAGGCAGTTAGTGGGGGACGTCAAATGTCCTTATTGTCTTCAGCTCGAAATAATCCGCATACCAGAGAGGTGTTATTGGGGCAGCTTGCCCTGAGCACCATCAGTCCCTCCTCTGAAACTTCCTTAGAAGTTTCACATATTAAAAGCTGAGCTGGTGACTGTGGAGAGAGAAATCGTGTTAGTATCCGAGTGATAAGAAGTCTGCAAAGAGAGAAAAGAACGTAGATTAGAATGAGGCTGAACAGGCAGAAAAGAACAAATCGGAACACTTCTCCCCACACCCCATTAAACCAGTCCCCCAATCCTGGAAATAAGTCAGTCCAATAAAATGTGTGAGCTTCGTTTATCTGATGAAAAATGTCAATCTTCTCTTTTAATAGATTTAAGTTAGATATTACTTGACCTGTTTGATTCACATAAAAGCAACATTTTTTTCCAATGATTGCACATGCTCCTCCTTGCTGGGCAGTAAGCACATCCAGAGCACGTCGATTTTGGACACCACAGATGCTAGGCTGTTAATCTCTAACTGGAGTATGTTCAAGGTTTGCATAGTGGTGTTGAACTCTTGTTCCATTACCATAGAGAGATTTAATATTGCCTTTTCCAACTCATAATCTCCAAAGCTGGAGAATAGGACTCTCCAGGCTGAAAAGAACCTGGAGTTGTGATACACAAATGGATTTTCCACGATTTCTCGACTGGCACGTTTATGTGGCACAATCTTATGAACAAACTAACCCAAGTTTGTAATTTGGCTAGCATTTAAGGTGGAGTGTTTGGTGACAGAAGGAGCCAGGTATCCAAGTCCGCATCGTCCTGACCAATTAGATGGGAATCCTTTATGCACTTTGTTGCCGCATAAAATGAAAAGACCAGTGTAGTTTAAAGACAAGGTTAGAATTGAGTCTGTAGTTCCCAGGATCTGGACTATTTCATGATCTGTGCCACTTGCACTGTTACTACCTAAACGTCTCCATTTCCCATGAGCTCCTGTCAGTCTGCGAGAACAGAACAGATTGCAGAATAGCTGGTAGAGGAGGCCTGCAGTCTGATTTTGGCAGCTATAAAGCCTGGTCTTGTCACCTGACCAGGTGAGTCCAGATTTTTGATCCACTCATATATAGTCTGTGGCATTGGGCAGCCTAACCATGCGGATAGCTGCGATACCCCAAGTTGCACACGGGTGGCTCGTAGGCCATCCAGAGCACTTGGTGATTTGGCAAATGTGTGTGTCAGAGGGAGTAGTGATAGAGTCACTTACAATTCCCTTGAGAGTTCTAAAGATGCCACCTGCGGAATCAAACCACAGAGTTTGACTGCAATATTGTCTCGGTATGTCACCCAGGAAAGGTCCAGCGCTATGTTTACTTTCAATGCAGAGGGAAAAACTTTCACCTATTGCTTGTACTTGGGCAAGGGACAGTCCTTGACCTTCTAAGTAGTCTTTCTGGGGCCCAAGTGACTCACCAGGAGAAGAAGCAGAGTGAAGTTTCCCTTGTTGCGGATACCATACTCTGTTATTCATCCATTTTCCATACTTAGTCTACCAGGTGTTCATATCAGCAGGAACAAAGACTAGTTCAGGTTCTTTTGCACTATCTAGCTGTTGACATAACCAACAGTCAGATTGATTAGTTAGTGTGGCTAGGGCTTGGTAAACTGGCATAAGGGGGTGTTTGGTCTGTGCCCGACCTGTTGAAAAGGAGAGGGTTAGTAAAAGCAAGACACAGATCGGAAAAGAGCCCATAGCGGAGACTTAGAGAGGGGAAGAGGGACAGATAGAGACCAGCACTCTCCAGTCAGCTTTCTAATAAATGATTAAATATATATATATATATATATCTACTAATAGTTTGTGTGTGTGAGTGTGTAAATATATAGGGAGTTTTGAAGCAAGGGGGAAGAAATGGGTCAAAGTAGGTTTTCTCGATCCGTGATCTTGGGAAAAGCTGTCTACTTCGTGATGTCGGCTGCTTCTGGGGCCTGGGTTTTGGCCCTCGAAATCCTTAGTTTAAGGTCACCTGTGGGGATTATCTCCCAGTTGTCTTGAGAGTGATGTTCTGGGTCTATTTTGGCGTGGCTCGCATGGATCCAGGAAGATTTTTCCTTTATTTTGATGGCAGTGCAGGTCGTCAGTAAGACTTCATAAGGTCCTTCCCAGCGAGGTGACAGTGCGTGTTTTCTTTTAAAGACCTTGATATACACCCGGTCTCCTGGTCGAAAGGGATGGCAAGGCTTGTCAGAAGGTGGTGGCCATGCCTCTTTTACCTGTTGACGATATGCTTCAAGTATACTAGTTAATTTTTGTATATAACAAGTCATAGCATCAAATTGTTCACTGAAGTTCCCATAATATTCATTTAATCCAGGAATTGAAGGTTTAGAGACGCCAGTAGGCATCGGACGTCCAAAAACTATTTCAAAAGGAGTCAGTCCATGCCTTCTATTTGGAGTATTTTGAATCTTCATAAGGGCCAAGGGCAGAGCCTCTGGCCATTTAAGTCCAGTTTCTTGACAGACTTTTCCTAGAGTTCTTTTTATATCTAGATTTTTATGTTCCACTTGCCCTGATGACTGAGGGTGATATGGGGTATGAAATTTTAATGAATATCCCAGAGTTTTTGCAAGCAAGTGGTTTATCTCTGCTGTAAAATGAGTTCCTTGGTCTGATTCAATCCATAAAGGAATGCCAAAGCGAGGAATAACTTCAGTTATTAATTTCTTTACCACTGTTGTGGCATCTGCATGTCTGGTCGGATAGCATTCAGTCCATCCACTAAACATACAGACAATAACCAAACAGTGAGAGTAACCTAAAGCTGAAGGCAAGTCTATAAAATCCATTTGGAGTGCTGCAAAAGGCAGCGTGGGCCTGGGAGGACTTCCTGGATCACACTGATTTCTCCCAGAGACTTGGTAAGATTTGCAAGTTGTGCACTGGGAGGTGATTTGGTCAGAAATTTTATGGATGCCAGGGCAAAACCAATTGTCTTTCAGTTCCTTAACTATCCCCCGTTTGCACATATGTCCCATTTGGTGGGAGATAAGTGCAAGCCAAAAAGTCAAAAGAAAAGGAGCTACTGGAAGTCCATTTGGTCCAATGTATAATCCATCTGATAATTGTTTGGCACCCTTTTGTATCCAATTGTCTTTTTCAGATTTTGGGGCATTTGCCTGATAGTTAATAACATCAGTCAGGGATAAAGGCAGGTTTAAGAATTGGGTGGAAAACGGATAAGGGGGTCCATAGTGAGCTGCATGTTTAGCAGCTGTGTCAGCCCTGTCATTCCCTAAAGATATGACATCAGTCTCCTTAGTATGGGCTGAACAATGAACAATGGCAATTTTTGAAGGAAGGTGAATAGCTTGTAATAAGGCTGCAATTAAGTGTCCATTAGCAATAGGAGTTCCTGCAGAAGTTAAGAATCCACGGGATTTCCAAATTGTGCCAACAGCATGGCAGACTCCAAAAACATATTTGTGTAAACGAAAGAAAAACAGGGTTAATGGTTAGAGCAAATTGTAAACCAGTTTTTGAGTTCAGAGGACAGCCAGTGAAGAAGAATTTTAGATGTCAGCGTCAAAGTATCTTTTGCAGTTTAAAATGTCTCTGATGGTGTCGTCAGGTCATCTCTTAAGTTTATATCAAGTTCATCAGCTTCAGTTTGTAAGGCTTCAGGAAAAAGTGCAGGTTCAGTTCTCAGTGATTTCAAATGAAAATGATGGAAAAAATCAAAAACGTTAGTTTGGACATCTGTAGCCAGCTATTTCAGGAGACTAGAAGAAATCAGGATCCAGTCCAGTCAACAGATATAAAACAAAAACCTCAAAAGACAACAAAACTAGGATCTAATATCCGCAAATTTATACTGAAATAGTTTTTACTGAAATATAATTTTTCTCTCTAAAATCACCCTCATTTTTATTGATAGCAAAATTAAAACTAGTTTGCAAAATAAGTCTAGTTCCAATAGAGTTGGCTCAATTATTTACATAAGTACAGCAAGAATAGCAGTTGATCACATAGGCTCTTTTAAATCTGCTTTGCTGGAACTTTTTACAAGAAATCTCACATTGAACTTTAAAGGTCTCTCGAGGCCAGGAAAGCCAAGCCAAGGATTTTGTCATCAGACTTTGTCTGCAATACCTATAAATTTGGGTGAATTCCTCTATTCCGAGGTTTCCCCAAAATATTTCAAGGTCCCTTGTACCTGCCAGATAAGTGACATTCTTTACTTATCCTGGTAAGTGCTGCTTGGAACATAAGGCCAATATTTCCACGTGGCTTTATTCCATAAAGTCCAATCTTCATTCCTCAAAAGCTGTATGGTTATATTGCAAATATGATGTTCCAGTCACAACCTTGGTAATAGAACCAGTGGTTCTAACTGTGTCCTGTTATAAGGAGAACAGATTCTTATTGAACTTATGCAAATAACTATATTGCCATGAAAACAACAATACTCACTTACTAAGAGTTTCTAAATTCGAGGGATCAGGTAGAGAGAAAAAGATAAATATTTCAATTTTACTTACAAAAGTATCATTTACCAAATTGCTATAAGTCATAGCTAGCTCAGGAGAAAAGAGAAAAAGTTTTCTTTAAATCTGAAAAAACAAAACATTAAAAATTCAGCAATACTTCAAACGAAAAATCATAAAAATTATAATCATCCTTATCAGTTCATTCAGTCCTGTGTAATCCATTCTTGATCCCAATCTTTTTGTTAGCAGCTTCACGAAGTTATCAGTCTCTCCATCAGATTTCTATAATTTTTTACCCAGTTCAGTTTTATGATCAGAAAGTTTGTCAGAAACCTGTATTCCAGTGTAAATGTCAGAGTCCTTTCCATGAATTTTTCTGAAGTTGAAACATTTTGCAAAAGCATTAGAGCAAAGAAATAAGTCTGTAAACAACAAGACCTCAAAATGGCAATTGACAAGGAAATTTGGTTAATTTTGTGACATACAACACTTTAAAATAATAATAACCAGAATTATGACTGATAACCAGGACAGATCAGAATTTCAGTAATGTTATACAATTTTAAAACACCTATGTCAATAACATTTGCCCACATAATAGCACCTAAGCAGGCTTATCATCACTGTTCTGACAATGCTTTCCATGTACTTGAACATATTGAATAAGCCTAATAAGTTCAGTATCTTTCCCCTTATAGGAAGAGAGCAAACTTCTTTGAGAAGTTCCAGGGCCCTTTGAAAATTCCTAAAGAAATAAAAGTTAAAAAAAAGACTTTAAGATATGAATTTTGGGGAGCTTGTCAAAAATATAAACAATCAAAGCAAACAGAGCATTAACAGTCCAAAAGTCTTAATAGAGAGACCTCAGTCTTTTGAACGTAGGAAATTATTTTAACAGTTTTTTTTTTTCTGTCTTTTAGGTAGACTTACTCAAAGGTAAAGAAAAATCTTTTGTAACCTCTTTATCAAGTTTAAGCAAATTATCCTTTTAAGAGACAGAAGACCAAATTTTAATTTGGCACCAGCTTATTTCTGCTATTAAAACTCATTTACTTAATTAAATTCATTTCAATCTTAGCCAACTTGACCATGCATAAAACTCCTTTTCCAGAATTCCTCTTCCACAAACCTTCTATAACTTTCCTTTTACATTCAGAATTTGTCCCATGTCTTTCTTTTCCCTCCTAGTACTTGAGGACAAATTTATCTTTCTTAACCAAACAAAATATTTCCATTCTTTGTACCTTTATACATCTTACTTTCCTTGTACACAGACATATTTTTCTTAATTTTTAGTAGCTTCAATCACATATACCAATTAGGAATTTTACCCCTTAGAAACCTTAATTTGTAAGTAAAAACTAAGTAAACAATTGTAAACTTTCTTTTACATTAGTATCTTCTGGCTTGGAAAATTTATAAACACTTCATAACTTCTAGAAATATATTACTTTATAGTACAATCTTTTAATAAAACACATGTTTACCAATAGACCCAAAACACCTTTCAGTTTTCCTGTAATGAAAAGCCAAAAGTAGACAAATGTACATTTAGCAATCAATGTCTAATATCTTATCTTATTTGGAAATGATGATACTCAGAGAATTTTTATCATAAAACAGCAAAACTCTCAAGATTTAAGTCACCAAAAAGAGTTTGGAAGCTGTAACCACCATAACACATAATTATTGTTTAAAGTTCATCCAACATTCATCCTTTTCACAACTATTTAGTTACTTATTCCCAATAATTATTTAGATTGCCTATAAGACTTCATAAGACTTCAGATAAAATTAGCCATCATTTAAATTACTATTTTTGTTAACCAGTTCTGTAATAGAAATAACATCAGCTTTTTTCTACAAAATTTTATGTAAATTTCATCACCTCTTATACCTTTAAACATAATTATCATTAAGATTTTTATCAATAGGTCTTGGTCTTCTAATTTTGGACAAGAGAAGCATTCCCAGTCAGACATTTTAAAACATACTCAGGCAAAGTTGATGTAACCTCTTTGTATAAAATTAGCTCAAACATTCCAACCTTTATAATCTTATCAACACTTACACTTTTACATGTTCTCAATTCAATTGAAACCTGAGTCAAGGTCTTAAGACTAGTCAAATTTTTCCCTTCCTTTTTCTGGCCTTAATTCTTAGGTACCAATTAAGCAATTATGTGAGAGCTCTCAAAACATTTTTTTCCCCAATTTAGAAGTTTTTCCAATTCAAAGGATCCGTCGTCTGGCCATTGACGAGTAGGATCTTCATTTGTATATTTATTCCAATAGTGACTCGAACCAATAAGCCTTTTTAAGGAAAGACCCGGAGGTAAATTTCCACGCTTAGAATAAATCTTTCCCATGGACGCAAGAGGCGTCCCTGGTGAGGGCGCAGATGATGTAGCCCCCATGATCCACAGAATTCACTCCCAAAGATATTCAGACTCCCCTGAGAGCTTGGCACAGCTGGACAGAGACAGTTCGGAACCCCAGTCTACTCGACTGGCCACCAAGGTGCACCCCAGTAAACGCACCTTCCGCATGGTGGAGACCAAGGAGAATATTCTCACTGGTCACAAAGCCAAGTTTTCTCAGGACACAGAACAAGACAGAAGGAAAAACCTCATCCGGTTTTTTTTTTTCTTATGTGCACAATGACAGCTTTAGTCATGCCTTAGGTCTCTTGGAGCCAGAATAATACCTAGCGGGGGAGGTGCCGCGGGGTCGGGGACTGTGTGCTTTACAGAGTACCTCGTCGTTGCACAGACATTTTCTTGCAGTTGGCGGGGGACCTGTGTCATCTACCCCGTTCCGTGATCCAACTTATCCTGTCACGGGAGTCTTCTGAAAGTGGCGAGCGCCCTAATGGCTCTCAACTGCTCGACCCGCGCCCACTTAAATTTGCGGCATTTTTGGCTTCCAAGATGCCCTTGGCAATGGCCTTCACTTCATGTGCATAATAACCCACAGCAAAGTTTGTAGACGCCGGTCTGGTGAGACCCGCAAACTCACCAGTCTGTGGGGCCGGCCCGGACAGCAGGCTTATAGGGCCTATGCCTGCGTCCTACCCTATGGTATTTCCTTCTTATGACAAAAGACACAGACAAAAGAGAAAAACAGAGACTACTTTTGGGAGGAAAAGGGATCAAGATCAAAAACCAAGAGTACTCTACCAAATTTAAACCAAGAGTCACTAAAAGCCCAAGAAACTAGTTTCCCAAATATTTTCTCCTGCCAATCTAAATTTAGAAAGAGAAAAAATTCTCACCACTTCCTTCTGCCGGACTCCGCAGATAGAGATTCCGGGAGGCTGACGTGGTAAGAAGTCTTACCTTTTGCCGGCTTTCGTCAGGCGTTCCCGTATCTCACCATCTGAAGTAGTCCAGGGAGAAGGCAGGTCTTCCAGTCAGAGAAGGCAACTTGCCAGCCAGTATGGCTCCTGGCGACTACGCCAAAACTGTCGGGGGAAGAGGGAGAATCTCCCTCTGCCCTTTCCCTTAAGGTTCTTCTGGCTGGCCAAACAATCAACAAGACAGGTTAGCAGGAGAAAATAATACCAAGTTTAATAACATGTATACATGGGAAAAGCTCAGAAATGAGCAACTCATCCCTCTGTCTAAGCTGCTTGCTTAAGTATTGCAGCTAAAGGCGAAGGAACGTGTTAGGGGTGGGTAGTGGCCTGGGACTTCAGAGGGCAGGAGGACAATTCTTTTCAGGGTCATCTATTGATAATTTGGTCAGGGAGAGATAGAGTTTTTTGATAAAAGGGGCTGTGTGCCCCTCCCATTGCAACATCTATTTTACATTATCTTTATAGCCATCATGATGGAAGATCTGTTCCAGGAATGAGCCACCAGGTCAGATTTTTTTTAGGCAGATAGTGGGGGAGGTCACATGTCCTTATTGTCTTCAGCTCGAAATAATCCGCATACCAGAGAGGTGCTTCCTGGGGCAGCTTGCCCTGAGCACCATCACAGGCCATCCCACGTCCCCCCTCCATCCCCATCCCCAGGCGCGGCCCCCCGGGGCCAACCACACCACGGAGAGGCCCCTTCATGGTCACCTCCATGCTGTCCCTTCCGGGCCTGACCCCACTGCAGGGGAACCGGTTCAGACAATCCAATCGTCTACATGTCCCTCTCCATGACAATTGTCTTCTCCAGTCTCACATGCCCAAACCGCACCCCCAACATCCTCCTTTGTCTGCAGCTGGAGATAGGAGGAGAATCTCTGCCATTGTGTTGAGAGACTCAGTTTCGCGGGTTTCTCCCCTGTACACGTGTTCTGAAGCTGGGTATTATTTTCTCCAGCGAACCTGTCTTGTGAAGGATTTGGCCAGCCATAAGAAGCTTCAGGGAAGAGGCGGAGGGGCTTCTCTCTCCGCCCCCGACAGCCCTGAGCTGGGTCAGTGCCTCAGACCTGGCCAGGGGCAGCCCATCCCCCGGCGCCCTCTCCCGGGGCATCCCAGGAAAGCTTCACAGCCAGCCCCACCCCACTCGCCACTGCCAGGACCATCGGCCTCCCTCGGGAGGACGGGGCAGGACAGGGAACCGGGTGTGGGAGGCCGCCAGATCTCAGCTCTGGCACACAGGCTGCCAGGCTGCCTGGTCCTCTGAGGGGGCCCAGCACACGCCCCAGGAAACTTGGCGGCAGGCCCCGGGGCTCTCTCCTCTGGAACTCGTCCACTTGAAAGGGGCCTGGCCCAGGTGGCTGGTTCGACCGGTTGGAAAGAAATCTTTTTCTTCTCTGAGAGACTGTTGCTTGTCATCTCCTGGACATGAGATGACAGACAATTGTTCCCATTTCCCTTTCTACTTGAAACCTGATGGATACATTGCCCACTGCCTTTAGAGACTGCAGGTCTTTCTGAAACTCTTTTCAGTGCGCTGGCTTACTTCAGCATCATTTCATTGTTCCATCCGAAATTCCTTTCAGTTGGATCTATTTTCCTTTCTAATCCTTTTGTATACCTAGATATTTAAAAGCTGCTCAAATCTGTAGTGGAGAAAAGTTGGGTTACAACTCTTTCAGACAGCATGTAAACCCACATTTTAGGGTTTCTACACAAAACGTCTCTGCCATGTTTCTAGCAGCTCTCCTTCCATATATTTTCCTCCAGGACTTCCTGTGACAAAATTGCCTTTCTAAAAGCCAGTCCTCCGTTCACTCTCTTGGCCAGTCACGTTTCCATAGAAAGAAAAAGGACTGGATTTTCCAAAGATGCAACAAGAATGATCAAGTCCCGATTCACACCTAGATATCCTGCTCCTGTTCTCCATGAATTGCAAAATTGAAGTTAATTATCTCGTTCATTTTGTCTAAATCTATTGGGTCACTTTGGCACTGAGCCCCTAAGCTGGTCCACAGCCTGCTTCAGCAGACACCAAACTCTCTCTCAAGTGCCTGCATTCGTGTGCTGAGTAGGTATTGTATTTATTTAGATCGTATTCAACAAAAGATCTTCACGGATTCACTCAAGTACTTAAGCATCTACTATGTGCCCAAAGGTCTTGAAATGTTGGGGGTCTGCAAGGAAGACAGATATGCCTAAACAGATAAATTACACTACTGAAATCATTTGAATGAAAGAGATGTGAATAAACTGCCGTGGGACTCCAGGCAAAGAACCCCCATGGGTTGACCTACAACTAAGAGATACAGCTCTGTCCTGGGGCTCTGAGGAGAAAAACAGCCACCATGGGGGGTGGACAGGCTCTGTACCATCTAAGGAAAGGAAAAGGAAGGGAGAGAAGATAAAGAGAAAACAAGAGAAACGGAAAGGTTTTCTTCTTCTGAGTGTTTCTGCCACCCACTTTTGGAGCACACTGCTTGCTGATGTCCTTTCCGGCCAGTCTTATCCTTCAGCCGGCTTCAGGAGACTTCACCAATTCGATTGTAAGGAGCTGGGCTCCTCCGTGCAGGCAATGCCAACTCCGGAGGGAGCCAGGAGGGGAGCCAAAGATTCACAGGACTCTGCAGCCCTTCTGCAGCTCACTGGTGTGGAGGGGCACCGAGGCTTCACCTTGGCCTCTGTCTCCAAGTTCACATAAAGGAGGGTCGGTTCCTTCCTCGCTAGATGAGCGTGGAGAGAAACCTCCTTCACAGAAGGGATTATGGAATAATTAAAGTCAGAGCCTTGAACAAGGCAAAGGGTTAGCACCATGAATCTGAAGTGACTGGACATGTGAATTAGTAACCAGTAGGACGAGGAGCTGAGGACAAAAAAAGAAAAAAGGCAAGAAACCAGTTCTCGATTTTCTAAGATGGAAATGCAAGTCTTTCTTCTTCCAAAAGAAAAAAGTCATTGAACCCTTTCCTTGAAAATAAAACTGAAAGGGGCCACATGTTGCAAAGAAGGGTTTTAACCGTGATGTCACTACACAATCATGTGTAGCCATCAGTTGTTAAGTGCACTGCAAATAGTTCACACCTTAACAATTATGTTACCAAAGTTCGCAGTTGAGAAATATAGACACACACACATATACATATATATACATGTAAGAAAAGAGTAGAGTGTGTGCCAATTGCTCACTGTACTATTGACAATATCACTCTTACAACTGAAAGCATGACTAGGAGAGAGAAGGTGGTGTGACCCTAGATTGCTAGAGTCACAGCAAGAAAAGTTAAGAAAGTGCCATCATGTCATTTGGACAAAAGAATGCTATATGGCTGTTGGGTTTATAAGAGATCCATTGGAGAAAAACAAGTCACTACATTAAATTATTTTCTACTTACCTGCATCACCCTCTCCAAGAACACATATTCTAAAATGAGACAAGTTATTACATTAAAAATGACCGGCTCTGGCATTTGGAAAACTACACCAAATAATGAAGTAAAAACTGGGTTACAAACATCCTGGTATCAACTCCAACTACCGTCTTTTACCAAACTAAAACTCTAATGATCACTAATTCACTTGCAATCTAGTGCTCCTCCCATATACAAAATCAACAACTTCCAATGTGTCATAACTTTTTTAAAATTTCCCTAACATTTTAGAGGATAATGTAAATATGTCTCCTGGAAAAGTTGAGAAAGATGGAGACACTAGGAAAGGAAAAGACGAAAATACTCCCCTAATCAATGATGTAAAACACAAGGCATGAACAACTGTTAAAAGAATTCTCTATGACATTGATCAAGTCTACTATCTCTACGCCTGGCTCTTTCCTATCAGTCATTTGATACATAAACAAATAGAATAGTGTATTTCATGGGATCAATTCTTTTAGTGGCGTGCTTTCCCTTTGACCACTACATATGCTTTTATGTGTTTGCTTTATTTTCAGGCGGCGTCACATCAGAACACCCTCATCTCGGCAGATCTTTGCCTTAAGGAACCCTACCTCGGCCCTTGATCAACTGTACTCTGTGTTATGGTCAACTCAGAGCCCTACATGGATCAGTGTTTCCTACCGCCTCTCTCCCGTGCGTTGCTCATGTCAGGGAGTATAGTCCACCGAGTGAACAGTAAGCAGTCTTCCCAAAGCATCAGATATGAAAAGGAGGAGACGCGGGGTTGGGTGTGGGACCCCATTCCGTGCCTCAGTGCAGACAAGCTAGAGGTCAATGCATCCCTCCAGAGACTGGGAGAAAAACAGGAGGTTATGAGCACGAGGTTCCCTCTGCAGGCCTTGAAGCAGGGACCTGGAATCAAACTGCTGACACCGTGGATCGTGGTTGGTTTGACAGGGAACTCACGAGGAAGATAAGGACGTGAAATAATGAAAATCATAAGAACAGCAGCGAACACTTCTACTGAGCCAAGGACTGCACCCTGAATGTAAACTCTGTGCTGGAACATATCTTAACTCACATGACCCTGAAAGCATCCCGACGTAGTCAATGTTGTTCTTTGCACCATTTGCTAGATGAAGAGACTGGGTACAGTGGCTAGAAAACTCAGCCAGGTTACAAAGCGGATAAATGGCCGAGCCCAAGCTCAGTGCTCCTCTGTGATGCTCTTGGACTACAACTCCAAGTGAAGTCTCTAACGACTATCTCCGCTCGCACTGCCAACACCATCGTCCTCCGTGGAGTGGATGGAGGCAGGCGTGGGCAGGGCAGGGAGCCGGGTGTGGCAGGCCGCCAGATCTAAGGTCTGGCACACAGGTTGCCAGGTGGCTCCCTCCTCTGAGGGGGCCCAGCACACGCCCCAGGGGACTTGGCGGCAGGCCCCAGGGCCCTTTCCCCCGGATCTTGTCCACTTGAAAGGGGCCTGGCCCAGGTGGCCGGTTGGGCTGGTTGGCCAGCCTCCTTTGGACAAAGCAGGCGAGCCCAGCCAGCCTTCCAGTCGCCCCCGGCGTGGCACCAGCGCCCTCAGGCCGAGGGCCTCACGCGTGCCCTCCAACGCGGATTTCTCCTCAGAGCCGTGGCCTGGGCACTAGGAAGGCCAGGCCCTCCCGACTCCAGAGATGATGCTGGGACCCGTCGCCGGAAGGGCCTGCCCGTGTGGCAGCGGCTCCCCAAGCCGGCGGCCTGCTGGGGCCTCACTCACTGCTTGGCCATAAGCCTGTCTCGGCCCTTCGGATTCCACAGAGCCTTTCCTCCACCTGGCTGGAGTCGACAAGTGCGGGCGTGGGGTGAGGACGTGGTTTTGCCTTTCCAGGAAGAAATGAGGCCCGGGCAAAAGCAGCTGGCCGAGGCAGAGCCTTGACCTGGCACCCCAGTCGGCCTTTGGCCACCAGGTCCAGACCACCGCTTCCAAAGAAGGGAAGCGGCCGGCCAGCTGATTGCAAGTGGGGGATGGGAGGGAGACAACAGCTGAAGCCAAGTCCAGCAGGGCGTTGGCGTTCCTTCTTCAGCTGGGACTGGCCTGGCCTGGCGGGTGGGCGGGGCCTTCACTGAGGACCCCCGAGGCCCGCCCTAGGCCCTGGCGGTGGCGGGTGGCGCATGCGCCCTTGGCCTCAGGGGTTGAACCCAAGCCCACAGGGCACTCAAAGCAGCCGGAGAAAGAAGGGGCCAGGGGAGAGGAAGGCAGGTAGGCGAGGCGGGCAGGGCTCGCCCACCTCTTCTCCTCAGGTCCCCGAGAGAGAAAGAGAGAGAGAGAGATAGAGAGAGTGAGAGACAGACAGACAGACAGGCAGGGAAAGAGTGAGAGATCCCTGACCTCTGAGTATCTGCATCCACCACTGCTGCCAACTCACAGGCCATCCCACTTCCCCCCCTCCATCCCCATCCCCAGGCGCGGCCCCCCGGGGCCAGCCACACCACGGAGAGGCCCCTTCATGGTCACCTCCGTGCTGTCCCTTCCGGGCCTGACCCCACTGCAGGGGAACCGGTTCAGACAATCCAATCGTCTACATGTCCCTCTCCATGACAATTGTCTTCTCCAGTGTCACATGCCCAAACCGCACCCCCAACATCCTCCTTTGTCTGCAGCTGGAGATAGGAGGAGAATCTCTGCCATTGTGTTGAGAGACTCAGTTTCGCGGGTTTCTCCCCTGTACACGTGTTCTGAAGCTGGGTATTATTTTCTCCAGCGAACCTGTCTTGTGAAGGATTTGGCCAGCCATAAGAAGCTTCAGGGAAGAGGCGGAGGGGCTTCTCTCTCCGCCCCCGACAGCCCTGAGCTGGGTCAGTGCCTCAGACCTGGCCAGGGGCAGCCCATCCCCCGGCGCCCTCTCCCGGGGCATCCCAGGAAAGCTTCACAGCCAGCCCCACCCCACTCGCCACTGCCAGGACCATCGGCCTCCCTCGGGAGGACGGGGCAGGACAGGGAACCGGGTGTGGGAGGCCGCCAGATCTCAGCTCTGGCACACAGGCTGCCAGGCTGCCTGGTCCTCTGAGGGGGCCCAGCACACGCCCCAGGAAACTTGGCGGCAGGCCCCGGGGCTCTCTCCTCTGGAACTCGTCCACTTGAAAGGGGCCTGGCCCAGGTGGCTGGTTCGACCGGTTGGAAAGAAATCTTTTTCTTCTCTGAGAGACTGTTGCTTGTCATCTCCTGGACATGAGATGACAGACAATTGTTCCCATTTCCCTTTCTACTTGAAACCTGATGGATACATTGCCCACTGCCTTTAGAGACTGCAGGTCTTTCTGAAACTCTTTTCAGTGCGCTGGCTTACTTCAGCATCATTTCATTGTTCCATCCGAAATTCCTTTCAGTTGGATCTATTTTCCTTTCTAATCCTTTTGTATACCTAGATATTTAAAAGCTGCTCAAATCTGTAGTGGAGAAAAGTTGGGTTACAACTCTTTCAGACAGCATGTAAACCCACATTTTAGGGTTTCTACACAAAACGTCTCTGCCATGTTTCTAGCAGCTCTCCTTCCATATATTTTCCTCCAGGACTTCCTGTGACAAAATTGCCTTTCTAAAAGCCAGTCCTCCGTTCACTCTCTTGGCCAGTCACGTTTCCATAGAAAGAAAAAGGACTGGATTTTCCAAAGATGCAACAAGAATGATCAAGTCCCGATTCACACCTAGATATCCTGCTCCTGTTCTCCATGAATTGCAAAATTGAAGTTAATTATCTCGTTCATTTTGTCTAAATCTATTGGGTCACTTTGGCACTGAGCCCCTAAGCTGGTCCACAGCCTGCTTCAGCAGACACCAAACTCTCTCTCAAGTGCCTGCATTCGTGTGCTGAGTAGGTATTGTATTTATTTAGATCGTATTCAACAAAAGATCTTCACGGATTCACTCAAGTACTTAAGCATCTACTATGTGCCCAAAGGTCTTGAAATGTTGGGGGTCTGCAAGGAAGACAGATATGCCTAAACAGATAAATTACACTACTGAAATCATTTGAATGAAAGAGATGTGAATAAACTGCCGTGGGACTCCAGGCAAAGAACCCCCATGGGTTGACCTACAACTAAGAGATACAGCTCTGTCCTGGGGCTCTGAGGAGAAAAACAGCCACCATGGGGGGTGGACAGGCTCTGTACCATCTAAGGAAAGGAAAAGGAAGGGAGAGAAGATAAAGAGAAAACAAGAGAAACGGAAAGGTTTTCTTCTTCTGAGTGTTTCTGCCACCCACTTTTGGAGCACACTGCTTGCTGATGTCCTTTCCGGCCAGTCTTATCCTTCAGCCGGCTTCAGGAGACTTCACCAATTCGATTGTAAGGAGCTGGGCTCCTCCGTGCAGGCAATGCCAACTCCGGAGGGAGCCAGGAGGGGAGCCAAAGATTCACAGGACTCTGCAGCCCTTCTGCAGCTCACTGGTGTGGAGGGGCACCGAGGCTTCACCTTGGCCTCTGTCTCCAAGTTCACATAAAGGAGGGTCGGTTCCTTCCTCGCTAGATGAGCGTGGAGAGAAACCTCCTTCACAGAAGGGATTATGGAATAATTAAAGTCAGAGCCTTGAACAAGGCAAAGGGTTAGCACCATGAATCTGAAGTGACTGGACATGTGAATTAGTAACCAGTAGGACGAGGAGCTGAGGACAAAAAAAGAAAAAAGGCAAGAAACCAGTTCTCGATTTTCTAAGATGGAAATGCAAGTCTTTCTTCTTCCAAAAGAAAAAAGTCATTGAACCCTTTCCTTGAAAATAAAACTGAAAGGGGCCACATGTTGCAAAGAAGGGTTTTAACCGTGATGTCACTACACAATCATGTGTAGCCATCAGTTGTTAAGTGCACTGCAAATAGTTCACACCTTAACAATTATGTTACCAAAGTTCGCAGTTGAGAAATATAGACACACACACATATACATATATATACATGTAAGAAAAGAGTAGAGTGTGTGCCAATTGCTCACTGTACTATTGACAATATCACTCTTACAACTGAAAGCATGACTAGGAGAGAGAAGGTGGTGTGACCCTAGATTGCTAGAGTCACAGCAAGAAAAGTTAAGAAAGTGCCATCAGGTCATTTGGACAAAAGAATGCTATATGGCTGTTGGGTTTATAAGAGATCCATTGGAGAAAAACAAGTCACTACATTAAATTATTTTCTACTTACCTGCATCACCCTCTCCAAGAACACATATTCTAAAATGAGACAAGTTATTACATTAAAAATGACCGGCTCTGGCATTTGGAAAACTACACCAAATAATGAAGTAAAAACTGGGTTACAAACATCCTGGTATCAACTCCAACTACCGTCTTTTACCAAACTAAAACTCTAATGATCACTAATTCACTTGCAATCTAGTGCTCCTCCCATATACAAAATCAACAACTTCCAATGTGTCATAACTTTTTTAAAATTTCCCTAACATTTTAGAGGATAATGTAAATATGTCTCCTGGAAAAGTTGAGAAAGATGGAGACACTAGGAAAGGAAAAGACGAAAATACTCCCCTAATCAATGATGTAAAACACAAGGCATGAACAACTGTTAAAAGAATTCTCTATGACATTGATCAAGTCTACTATCTCTACGCCTGGCTCTTTCCTATCAGTCATTTGATACATAAACAAATAGAATAGTGTATTTCATGGGATCAATTCTTTTAGTGGCGTGCTTTCCCTTTGACCACTACATATGCTTTTATGTGTTTGCTTTATTTTCAGGCGGCGTCACATCAGAACACCCTCATCTCGGCAGATCTTTGCCTTAAGGAACCCTACCTCGGCCCTTGATCAACTGTACTCTGTGTTATGGTCAACTCAGAGCCCTACATGGATCAGTGTTTCCTACCGCCTCTCTCCCGTGCGTTGCTCATGTCAGGGAGTATAGTCCACCGAGTGAACAGTAAGCAGTCTTCCCAAAGCATCAGATATGAAAAGGAGGAGACGCGGGGTTGGGTGTGGGACCCCATTCCGTGCCTCAGTGCAGACAAGCTAGAGGTCAATGCATCCCTCCAGAGACTGGGAGAAAAACAGGAGGTTATGAGCACGAGGTTCCCTCTGCAGGCCTTGAAGCAGGGACCTGGAATCAAACTGCTGACACCGTGGATCGTGGTTGGTTTGACAGGGAACTCACGAGGAAGATAAGGACGTGAAATAATGAAAATCATAAGAACAGCAGCGAACACTTCTACTGAGCCAAGGACTGCACCCTGAATGTAAACTCTGTGCTGGAACATATCTTAACTCACATGACCCTGAAAGCATCCCGACGTAGTCAATGTTGTTCTTTGCACCATTTGCTAGATGAAGAGACTGGGTACAGTGGCTAGAAAACTCAGCCAGGTTACAAAGCGGATAAATGGCCGAGCCCAAGCTCAGTGCTCCTCTGTGATGCTCTTGGACTACAACTCCAAGTGAAGTCTCTAACGACTATCTCCGCTCGCACTGCCAACACCATCGTCCTCCGTGGAGTGGATGGAGGCAGGCGTGGGCAGGGCAGGGAGCCGGGTGTGGCAGGCCGCCAGATCTAAGGTCTGGCACACAGGTTGCCAGGTGGCTCCCTCCTCTGAGGGGGCCCAGCACACGCCCCAGGGGACTTGGCGGCAGGCCCCAGGGCCCTTTCCCCCGGATCTTGTCCACTTGAAAGGGGCCTGGCCCAGGTGGCCGGTTGGGCTGGTTGGCCAGCCTCCTTTGGACAAAGCAGGCGAGCCCAGCCAGCCTTCCAGTCGCCCCCGGCGTGGCACCAGCGCCCTCAGGCCGAGGGCCTCACGCGTGCCCTCCAACGCGGATTTCTCCTCAGAGCCGTGGCCTGGGCACTAGGAAGGCCAGGCCCTCCCGACTCCAGAGATGATGCTGGGACCCGTCGCCGGAAGGGCCTGCCCGTGTGGCAGCGGCTCCCCAAGCCGGCGGCCTGCTGGGGCCTCACTCACTGCTTGGCCATAAGCCTGTCTCGGCCCTTCGGATTCCACAGAGCCTTTCCTCCACCTGGCTGGAGTCGACAAGTGCAGGCGTGGGGTGAGGCCGTGGTTTTGCCTTTCCAGGAAGAAATGAGGCCCGGGCAAAAGCAGCTGGCCGAGGCAGAGCCTTGACCTGGCACCCCAGTCGGCCTTTGGCCACCAGGTCCAGACCACCGCTTCCAAAGAAGGGAAGCGGCCGGCCAGCTGATTGCAAGTGGGGGATGGGAGGGAGACAACAGCTGAAGCCAAGTCCAGCAGGGCGTTGGCGTTCCTTCTTCAGCTGGGACTGGCCTGGCCTGGCGGGTGGGCGGGGCCTTCACTGAGGACCCCCGAGGCCCGCCCTAGGCCCTGGCGGTGGCGGGTGGCGCATGCGCCCTTGGCCTCAGGGGTTGAACCCAAGCCCACAGGGCACTCAAAGCAGCCGGAGAAAGAAGGGGCCAGGGGAGAGGAAGGCAGGTAGGCGAGGCGGGCAGGGCTCGCCCACCTCTTCTCCTCAGGTCCCCGAGAGAGAAAGAGAGAGAGAGAGAGAGAGTGAGAGACAGACAGACAGACAGGCAGGGAAAGAGTGAGAGATCCCTGACCTCTGAGTATCTGCATCCACCACTGCTGCCAACTCACAGGCCATCCCACTTCCCCCCCTCCATCCCCATCCCCAGGCGCGGCCCCCCGGGGCCAGCCACACCACGGAGAGGCCCCTTCATGGTCACCTCCGTGCTGTCCCTTCCGGGCCTGACCCCACTGCAGGGGAACCGGTTCAGACAATCCAATCGTCTACATGTCCCTCTCCATGACAATTGTCTTCTCCAGTGTCACATGCCCAAACCGCACCCCCAACATCCTCCTTTGTCTGCAGCTGGAGATAGGAGGAGAATCTCTGCCATTGTGTTGAGAGACTCAGTTTCGCGGGTTTCTCCCCTGTACACGTGTTCTGAAGCTGGGTATTATTTTCTCCAGCGAACCTGTCTTGTGAAGGATTTGGCCAGCCATAAGAAGCTTCAGGGAAGAGGCGGAGGGGCTTCACTCTCCGCCCCCGACAGCCCTGAGCTGGGTCAGTGCCTCAGACCTGGCCAGGGGCAGCCCATCCCCCGGCGCCCTCTCCCGGGGCATCCCAGGAAAGCTTCACAGCCAGCCCCACCCCACTCGCCACTGCCAGGACCATCGGCCTCCCTCGGGAGGACGGGGCAGGACAGGGAACCGGGTGTGGGAGGCCGCCAGATCTCAGCTCTGGCACACAGGCTGCCAGGCTGCCTGGTCCTCTGAGGGGGCCCAGCACACGCCCCAGGAAACTTGGCGGCAGGCCCCGGGGCTCTCTCCTCTGGAACTCGTCCACTTGAAAGGGGCCTGGCCCAGGTGGCTGGTTCGACCGGTTGGAAAGAAATCTTTTTCTTCTCTGAGAGACTGTTGCTTGTCATCTCCTGGACATGAGATGACAGACAATTGTTCCCATTTCCCTTTCTACTTGAAACCTGATGGATACATTGCCCACTGCCTTTAGAGACTGCAGGTCTTTCTGAAACTCTTTTCAGTGCGCTGGCTCACTTCAGCATCATTTCATTGTTCCATCCGAAATTCCTTTCAGTTGGATCTATTTTCCTTTCTAATCCTTTTGTATACCTAGATATTTAAAAGCTGCTCAAATCTGTAGTGGAGAAAAGTTGGGTTACAACTCTTTCAGACAGCATGTAAACCCACATTTTAGGGTTTCTACACAAAACGTCTCTGCCATGTTTCTAGCAGCTCTCCTTCCATATATTTTCCTCCAGGACTTCCTGTGACAAAATTGCCTTTCTAAAAGCCAGTCCTCCGTTCACTCTCTTGGCCAGTCACGTTTCCATAGAAAGAAAAAGGACTGGATTTTCCAAAGATGCAACAAGAATGATCAAGTCCCGATTCACACCTAGATATCCTGCTCCTGTTCTCCATGAATTGCAAAATTGAAGTTAATTATCTCGTTCATTTTGTCTAAATCTATTGGGTCACTTTGGCACTGAGCCCCTAAGCTGGTCCACAGCCTGCTTCAGCAGACACCAAACTCTCTCTCAAGTGCCTGCATTCGTGTGCTGAGTAGGTATTGTATTTATTTAGATCGTATTCAACAAAAGATCTTCACGGATTCACTCAAGTACTTAAGCATCTACTATGTGCCCAAAGGTCTTGAAATGTTGGGGGTCTGCAAGGAAGACAGATATGCCTAAACAGATAAATTACACTACTGAAATCATTTGAATGAAAGAGATGTGAATAAACTGCCGTGGGACTCCAGGCAAAGAACCCCCATGGGTTGACCTACAACTAAGAGATACAGCTCTGTCCTGGGGCTCTGAGGAGAAAAACAGCCACCATGGGGGGTGGACAGGCTCTGTACCATCTAAGGAAAGGAAAAGGAAGGGAGAGAAGATAAAGAGAAAACAAGAGAAACGGAAAGGTTTTCTTCTTCTGAGTGTTTCTGCCACCCACTTTTGGAGCACACTGCTTGCTGATGTCCTTTCCGGCCAGTCTTATCCTTCAGCCGGCTTCAGGAGACTTCACCAATTCGATTGTAAGGAGCTGGGCTCCTCCGTGCAGGCAATGCCAACTCCGGAGGGAGCCAGGAGGGGAGCCAAAGATTCACAGGACTCTGCAGCCCTTCTGCAGCTCACTGGTGTGGAGGGGCACCGAGGCTTCACCTTGGCCTCTGTCTCCAAGTTCACATAAAGGAGGGTCGGTTCCTTCCTCGCTAGATGAGCGTGGAGAGAAACCTCCTTCACAGAAGGGATTATGGAATAATTAAAGTCAGAGCCTTGAACAAGGCAAAGGGTTAGCACCATGAATCTGAAGTGACTGGACATGTGAATTAGTAACCAGTAGGACGAGGAGCTGAGGACAAAAAAAGAAAAAAGGCAAGAAACCAGTTCTCGATTTTCTAAGATGGAAATGCAAGTCTTTCTTCTTCCAAAAGAAAAAAGTCATTGAACCCTTTCCTTGAAAATAAAACTGAAAGGGGCCACATGTTGCAAAGAAGGGTTTTAACCGTGATGTCACTACACAATCATGTGTAGCCATCAGTTGTTAAGTGCACTGCAAATAGTTCACACCTTAACAATTATGTTACCAAAGTTCGCAGTTGAGAAATATAGACACACACACATATACATATATATACATGTAAGAAAAGAGTAGAGTGTGTGCCAATTGCTCACTGTACTATTGACAATATCACTCTTACAACTGAAAGCATGACTAGGAGAGAGAAGGTGGTGTGACCCTAGATTGCTAGAGTCACAGCAAGAAAAGTTAAGAAAGTGCCATCAGGTCATTTGGACAAAAGAATGCTATATGGCTGTTGGGTTTATAAGAGATCCATTGGAGAAAAACAAGTCACTACATTAAATTATTTTCTACTTACCTGCATCACCCTCTCCAAGAACACATATTCTAAAATGAGACAAGTTATTACATTAAAAATGACCGGCTCTGGCATTTGGAAAACTACACCAAATAATGAAGTAAAAACTGGGTTACAAACATCCTGGTATCAACTCCAACTACCGTCTTTTACCAAACTAAAACTCTAATGATCACTAATTCACTTGCAATCTAGTGCTCCTCCCATATACAAAATCAACAACTTCCAATGTGTCATAACTTTTTTAAAATTTCCCTAACATTTTAGAGGATAATGTAAATATGTCTCCTGGAAAAGTTGAGAAAGATGGAGACACTAGGAAAGGAAAAGACGAAAATACTCCCCTAATCAATGATGTAAAACACAAGGCATGAACAACTGTTAAAAGAATTCTCTATGACATTGATCAAGTCTACTATCTCTACGCCTGGCTCTTTCCTATCAGTCATTTGATACATAAACAAATAGAATAGTGTATTTCATGGGATCAATTCTTTTAGTGGCGTGCTTTCCCTTTGACCACTACATATGCTTTTATGTGTTTGCTTTATTTTCAGGCGGCGTCACATCAGAACACCCTCATCTCGGCAGATCTTTGCCTTAAGGAACCCTACCTCGGCCCTTGATCAACTGTACTCTGTGTTATGGTCAACTCAGAGCCCTACATGGATCAGTGTTTCCTACCGCCTCTCTCCCGTGCGTTGCTCATGTCAGGGAGTATAGTCCACCGAGTGAACAGTAAGCAGTCTTCCCAAAGCATCAGATATGAAAAGGAGGAGACGCGGGGTTGGGTGTGGGACCCCATTCCGTGCCTCAGTGCAGACAAGCTAGAGGTCAATGCATCCCTCCAGAGACTGGGAGAAAAACAGGAGGTTATGAGCACGAGGTTCCCTCTGCAGGCCTTGAAGCAGGGACCTGGAATCAAACTGCTGACACCGTGGATCGTGGTTGGTTTGACAGGGAACTCACGAGGAAGATAAGGACGTGAAATAATGAAAATCATAAGAACAGCAGCGAACACTTCTACTGAGCCAAGGACTGCACCCTGAATGTAAACTCTGTGCTGGAACATATCTTAACTCACATGACCCTGAAAGCATCCCGACGTAGTCAATGTTGTTCTTTGCACCATTTGCTAGATGAAGAGACTGGGTACAGTGGCTAGAAAACTCAGCCAGGTTACAAAGCGGATAAATGGCCGAGCCCAAGCTCAGTGCTCCTCTGTGATGCTCTTGGACTACAACTCCAAGTGAAGTCTCTAACGACTATCTCCGCTCGCACTGCCAACACCATCGTCCTCCGTGGAGTGGATGGAGGCAGGCGTGGGCAGGGCAGGGAGCCGGGTGTGGCAGGCCGCCAGATCTAAGGTCTGGCACACAGGTTGCCAGGTGGCTCCCTCCTCTGAGGGGGCCCAGCACACGCCCCAGGGGACTTGGCGGCAGGCCCCAGGGCCCTTTCCCCCGGATCTTGTCCACTTGAAAGGGGCCTGGCCCAGGTGGCCGGTTGGGCTGGTTGGCCAGCCTCCTTTGGACAAAGCAGGCGAGCCCAGCCAGCCTTCCAGTCGCCCCCGGCGTGGCACCAGCGCCCTCAGGCCGAGGGCCTCACGCGTGCCCTCCAACGCGGATTTCTCCTCAGAGCCGTGGCCTGGGCACTAGGAAGGCCAGGCCCTCCCGACTCCAGAGATGATGCTGGGACCCGTCGCCGGAAGGGCCTGCCCGTGTGGCAGCGGCTCCCCAAGCCGGCGGCCTGCTGGGGCCTCACTCACTGCTTGGCCATAAGCCTGTCTCGGCCCTTCGGATTCCACAGAGCCTTTCCTCCACCTGGCTGGAGTCGACAAGTGCGGGCGTGGGGTGAGGCCGTGGTTTTGCCTTTCCAGGAAGAAATGAGGCCCGGGCAAAAGCAGCTGGCCGAGGCAGAGCCTTGACCTGGCACCCCAGTCGGCCTTTGGCCACCAGGTCCAGACCACCGCTTCCAAAGAAGGGAAGCGGCCGGCCAGCTGATTGCAAGTGGGGGATGGGAGGGAGACAACAGCTGAAGCCAAGTCCAGCAGGGCGTTGGCGTTCCTTCTTCAGCTGGGACTGGCCTGGCCTGGCGGGCGGGCGGGGCCTTCACTGAGGACCCCCGAGGCCCGCTCTAGGCCCTGGCGGTGGCGGGTGGCGCATGCGCCCTTGGCCTCAGGGGTTGAACCCAAGCCCACAGGGCACTCAAAGCAGCCGGAGAAAGAAGGGGCCAGGGGAGAGGAAGGCAGGTAGGCGAGGCGGGCAGGGCTCGCCCACCTCTTCTCCTCAGGTCCCCGAGAGAGAAAGAGAGAGAGAGAGAGAGAGAGAGTGAGAGACAGACAGACAGACAGGCAGGGAAAGAGTGAGAGATCCCTGACCTCTGAGTATCTGCATCCACCACTGCTGCCAACTCACAGTTGTCGGGGGAAGAGGGAGAATCTCCCTCTGCCCTTTCACTTAAGGTTCTTCTGGCTGCCCAAACAATCAACAAGACAGGTTAGCAGGAGAAAATAATACCCATTTTAATATCATGTATACATGGGAGAAGCTCAGAAATGAGCAACTCGTCCCTCTGTCTAAGCTGCTTGCTTAAGTATTGCAGCTAAAGGCGAAGGAACGTGTTGGCGGTGGGTAGTGTCCTGGGACTTCAGAGGGCAGGAGGACAATTCTTTTCAGGGTCATCTATTGATAATTTGGTCAGGGAGAGATAGAGTTTTTTGATAAAAGGGGCTTTGTGCCCCTCCCATTGCAACATCTATTTTACATTATCTTTATAGCCATCATGATAGAAAATCTGTTCCAGGAATGAGCCACCATGTCATATTTTTTTTAGGCAGTTAGTGGGGGAGGTCAAATGTCCTTATTGTCTTCAGCTCGAAATAATCCGCATACCAGAGAGGTGTTATTGGGGCAGCTTGCCCTGAGCACCATCAGTCCCTCCTCTGAAACTTCCTTAGAAGTTTCACATATTAAAAGCTGAGCTGGTGACTGTGGAGAGAGAAATCGTGTTAGTATCCGAGTGATAAGAAGTCTGCAAAGAGAGAAAAGAACGTAGATTAGAATGAGGCTGAACAGGCAGAAAAGAACAAATCGGAACACTTCTCCCCACACCCCATTAAACCAGTCCCCCAATCCTGGAAATAAGTCAGTCCAATAAAATGTGTGAGCTTCGTTTATCTGATGAAAAATGTCAATCTTCTCTTTTAATAGATTTAAGTTAGATATTACTTGACCTGTTTGATTCACATAAAAGCAACATTTTTTTCCAATGATTGCACATGCTCCTCCTTGCTGGGCAGTAAGCACATCCAGAGCACGTCGATTTTGGACCACCACAGATGCTAGGCTGTTAATCTCTAACTGGAGTATGTTCAAGGTTTGCATAGTGGTGTTGAACTCTTGTTCCATTACCATAGAGAGATTTAATATTGCCTTTTCCAACTCATAATCTCCAAAGCTGGAGAATAGGACTCTCCAGGCTGAAAAGAACCTGGAGTTGTGATACACAAATGGATTTTCCACGATTTCTCGACTGGCACGTTTATGTGGCACAATCTTATGAACAAACTAACCCAAGTTTGTAATTTGGCTAGCATTTAAGGTGGAGTGTTTGGTGACAGAAGGAGCCAGGTATCCAAGTCCGCATCGTCCTGACCAATTAGATGGGAATCCTTTATGCACTTTGTTGCCGCATAAAATGAAAAGACCAGTGTAGTTTAAAGACAAGGTTAGAATTGAGTCTGTAGTTCCCAGGATCTGGACTATTTCATGATCTGTGCCACTTGCACTGTTACTACCTAAACGTCTCCATTTCCCATGAGCTCCTGTCAGTCTGCGAGAACAGAACAGATTGCAGAATAGCTGGTAGAGGAGGCCTGCAGTCTGATTTTGGCAGCTATAAAGCCTGGTCTTGTCACCTGACCAGGTGAGTCCAGATTTTTGATCCACTCATATATAGTCTGTGGCATTGGGCAGCCTAACCATGCGGATAGCTGCGATACCCCAAGTTGCACACGGGTGGCTCGTAGGCCATCCAGAGCACTTGGTGATTTGGCAAATGTGTGTGTCAGAGGGAGTAGTGATAGAGTCACTTACAATTCCCTTGAGAGTTCTAAAGATGCCACCTGCGGAATCAAACCACAGAGTTTGACTGCAATATTGTCTCGGTATGTCACCCAGGAAAGGTCCAGCGCTATGTTTACTTTCAATGCAGAGGGAAAAACTTTCACCTATTGCTTGTACTTGGGCAAGGGACAGTCCTTGACCTTCTAAGTAGTCTTTCTGGGGCCCAAGTGACTCACCAGGAGAAGAAGCAGAGTGAAGTTTCCCTTGTTGCGGATACCATACTCTGTTATTCATCCATTTTCCATACTTAGTCTACCAGGTGTTCATATCAGCAGGAACAAAGACTAGTTCAGGTTCTTTTGCACTATCTAGCTGTTGACATAACCAACAGTCAGATTGATTAGTTAGTGTGGCTAGGGCTTGGTAAACTGGCATAAGGGGGTGTTTGGTCTGTGCCCGACCTGTTGAAAAGGAGAGGGTTAGTAAAAGCAAGACACAGATCGGAAAAGAGCCCATAGCGGAGACTTAGAGAGGGGAAGAGGGACAGATAGAGACCAGCACTCTCCAGTCAGCTTTCTAATAAATGATTAAAATATATATATATATATATCTACTAATAGTTTGTGTGTGTGAGTGTGTAAATATATAGGGAGTTTTGAAGCAAGGGGGAAGAAATGGGTCAAAGTAGGTTTTCTCGATCCGTGATCTTGGGAAAAGCTGTCTACTTCGTGATGTCGGCTGCTTCTGGGGCCTGGGTTTTGGCCCTCGAAATCCTTAGTTTAAGGTCACCTGTGGGGATTATCTCCCAGTTGTCTTGAGAGTGATGTTCTGGGTCTATTTTGGCGTGGCTCGCATGGATCCAGGAAGATTTTTCCTTTATTTTGATGGCAGTGCAGGTCGTCAGTAAGACTTCATAAGGTCCTTCCCAGCGAGGTGACAGTGCGTGTTTTCTTTTAAAGACCTTGATATACACCCGGTCTCCTGGTCGAAAGGGATGGCAAGGCTTGTCAGAAGGTGGTGGCCATGCCTCTTTTACCTGTTGACGATATGCTTCAAGTATACTAGTTAATTTTTGTATATAACAAGTCATAGCATCAAATTGTTCACTGAAGTTCCCATAATATTCATTTAATCCAGGAATTGAAGGTTTAGAGACGCCAGTAGGCATCGGACGTCCAAAAACTATTTCAAAAGGAGTCAGTCCATGCCTTCTATTTGGAGTATTTTGAATCTTCATAAGGGCCAAGGGCAGAGCCTCTGGCCATTTAAGTCCAGTTTCTTGACAGACTTTTCCTAGAGTTCTTTTTATATCTAGATTTTTATGTTCCACTTGCCCTGATGACTGAGGGTGATATGGGGTATGAAATTTTAATGAATATCCCAGAGTTTTTGCAAGCAAGTGGTTTATCTCTGCTGTAAAATGAGTTCCTTGGTCTGATTCAATCCATAAAGGAATGCCAAAGCGAGGAATAACTTCAGTTATTAATTTCTTTACCACTGTTGTGGCATCTGCATGTCTGGTCGGATAGCATTCAGTCCATCCACTAAACATACAGACAATAACCAAACAGTGAGAGTAACCTAAAGCTGAAGGCAAGTCTATAAAATCCATTTGGAGTGCTGCAAAAGGCAGCGTGGGCCTGGGAGGACTTCCTGGATCACACTGATTTCTCCCAGAGACTTGGTAAGATTTGCAAGTTGTGCACTGGGAGGTGATTTGGTCAGAAATTTTATGGATGCCAGGGCAAAACCAATTGTCTTTCAGTTCCTTAACTATCCCCCGTTTGCACATATGTCCCATTTGGTGGGAGATAAGTGCAAGCCAAAAAGTCAAAAGAAAAGGAGCTACTGGAAGTCCATTTGGTCCAATGTATAATCCAACTGATAATTGTTTGGCACCCTTTTGTATCCAATTGTCTTTTTCAGATTTTGGGGCATTTGCCTGATAGTTAATAACATCAGTCAGGGATAAAGGCAGGTTTAAGAATTGGGTGGAAAACGGATAAGGGGGTCCATAGTGAGCTGCATGTTTAGCAGCTGTGTCAGCCCTGTCATTCCCTAAAGATATGACATCAGTCTCCTTAGTATGGGCTGAACAATGAACAATGGCAATTTTTGAAGGAAGGTGAATAGCTTGTAATAAGGCTGCAATTAAGTGTCCATTAGCAATAGGAGTTCCTGCAGAAGTTAAGAATCCACGGGATTTCCAAATTGTGCCAACAGCATGGCAGACTCCAAAAACATATTTGTGTAAACGAAAGAAAAACAGGGTTAATGGTTAGAGCAAATTGTAAACCAGTTTTTGAGTTCAGAGGACAGCCAGTGAAGAAGAATTTTAGATGTCAGCGTCAAAGTATCTTTTGCAGTTTAAAATGTCTCTGATGGTGTCGTCAGGTCATCTCTTAAGTTTATATCAAGTTCATCAGCTTCAGTTTGTAAGGCTTCAGGAAAAAGTGCAGGTTCAGTTCTCAGTGATTTCAAATGAAAATGATGGAAAAAATCAAAAACGTTAGTTTGGACATCTGTAGCCAGCTATTTCAGGAGACTAGAAGAAATCAGGATCCAGTCCAGTCAACAGATATAAAACAAAAACCTCAAAAGACAACAAAACTAGGATCTAATATCCGCAAATTTATACTGAAATAGTTTTTACTGAAATATAATTTTTCTCTCTAAAATCACCCTCATTTTTATTGATAGCAAAATTAAAACTAGTTTGCAAAATAAGTCTAGTTCCAATAGAGTTGGCTCAATTATTTACATAAGTACAGCAAGAATAGCAGTTGATCACATAGGCTCTTTTAAATCTGCTTTGCTGGAACTTTTTACAAGAAATCTCACATTGAACTTTAAAGGTCTCTCGAGGCCAGGAAAGCCAAGCCAAGGATTTTGTCATCAGACTTTGTCTGCAATACCTATAAATTTGGGTGAATTCCTCTATTCCGAGGTTTCCCCAAAATATTTCAAGGTCCCTTGTACCTGCCAGATAAGTGACATTCTTTACTTATCCTGGTAAGTGCTGCTTGGAACATAAGGCCAATATTTCCACGTGGCTTTATTCCATAAAGTCCAATCTTCATTCCTCAAAAGCTGTATGGTTATATTGCAAATATGATGTTCCAGTCACAACCTTGGTAATAGAACCAGTGGTTCTAACTGTGTCCTGTTATAAGGAGAACAGATTCTTATTGAACTTATGCAAATAACTATATTGCCATGAAAACAACAATACTCACTTACTAAGAGTTTCTAAATTCGAGGGATCAGGTAGAGAGAAAAAGATAAATATTTCAATTTTACTTACAAAAGTATCATTTACCAAATTGCTATAAGTCATAGCTAGCTCAGGAGAAAAGAGAAAAAGTTTTCTTTAAATCTGAAAAAACAAAACATTAAAAATTCAGCAATACTTCAAACGAAAAATCATAAAAATTATAATCATCCTTATCAGTTCATTCAGTCCTGTGTAATCCATTCTTGATCCCAATCTTTTTGTTAGCAGCTTCACGAAGTTATCAGTCTCTCCATCAGATTTCTATAATTTTTTACCCAGTTCAGTTTTATGATCAGAAAGTTTGTCAGAAACCTGTATTCCAGTGTAAATGTCAGAGTCCTTTCCATGAATTTTTCTGAAGTTGAAACATTTTGCAAAAGCATTAGAGCAAAGAAATAAGTCTGTAAACAACAAGACCTCAAAATGGCAATTGACAAGGAAATTTGGTTAATTTTGTGACATACAACACTTTAAAATAATAATAACCAGAATTATGACTGATAACCAGGACAGATCAGAATTTCAGTAATGTTATACAATTTTAAAACACCTATGTCAATAACATTTGCCCACATAATAGCACCTAAGCAGGCTTATCATCACTGTTCTGACAATGCTTTCCATGTACTTGAACATATTGAATAAGCCTAATAAGTTCAGTATCTTTCCCCTTATAGGAAGAGAGCAAACTTCTTTGAGAAGTTCCAGGGCCCTTTGAAAATTCCTAAAGAAATAAAAGTTTAAAAAAAGACTTTAAGATATGAATTTTGGGGAGCTTGTCAAAAATATAAACAATCAAAGCAAACAGAGCATTAACAGTCCAAAAGTCTTAATAGAGAGACCTCAGTCTTTTGAACGTAGGAAATTATTTTAACAGTTTTTTTTTTTTCTGTCTCTTAGGTAGACTTACTCAAAGGTAAAGAAAAATCTTTTGTAACCTCTTTATCAAGTTTAAGCAAATTATCCTTTTAAGAGACAGAAGACCAAATTTTAATTTGGCACCAGCTTATTTCTGCTATTAAAACTCATTTACTTAATTAAATTCATTTCAATCTTAGCCAACTTGACCATGCATAAAACTCCTTTTCCAGAATTCCTCTTCCACAAACCTTCTATAACTTTCCTTTTACATTCAGAATTTGTCCCATGTCTTTCTTTTCCCTCCTAGTACTTGAGGACAAATTTATCTTTCTTAACCAAACAAAATATTTCCATTCTTTGTACCTTTATACATCTTACTTTCCTTGTACACAGACATATTTTTCTTAATTTTTAGTAGCTTCAATCACATATACCAATTAGGAATTTTACCCCTTAGAAACCTTAATTTGTAAGTAAAAACTAAGTAAACAATTGTAAACTTTCTTTTACATTAGTATCTTCTGGCTTGGAAAATTTATAAACACTTCATAACTTCTAGAAATATATTACTTTATAGTACAATCTTTTAATAAAACACATGTTTACCAATAGACCCAAAACACCTTTCAGTTTTCCTGTAATGAAAAGCCAAAAGTAGACAAATGTACATTTAGCAATCAATGTCTAATATCTTATCTTATTTGGAAATGATGATACTCAGAGAATTTTTATCATAAAACAGCAAAACTCTCAAGATTTAAGTCACCAAAAAGAGTTTGGAAGCTGTAACCACCATAACACATAATTATTGTTTAAAGTTCATCCAACATTCATCCTTTTCACAACTATTTAGTTACTTATTCCCAATAATTATTTAGATTGCCTATAAGACTTCATAAGACTTCAGATAAAATTAGCCATCATTTAAATTACTATTTTTGTTAACCAGTTCTGTAATAGAAATAACATCAGCTTTTTTCTACAAAATTTTATGTAAATTTCATCACCTCTTATACCTTTAAACATAATTATCATTAAGATTTTTATCAATAGGTCTTGGTCTTCTAATTTTGGACAAGAGAAGCATTCCCAGTCAGACATTTTAAAACATACTCAGGCAAAGTTGATGTAACCTCTTTGTATAAAATTAGCTCAAACATTCCAACCTTTATAATCTTATCAACACTTACACTTTTACATGTTCTCAATTCAATTGAAACCTGAGTCAAGGTCTTAAGACTAGTCAAATTTTTCCCTTCCTTTTTCTGGCCTTAATTCTTAGGTACCAATTAAGCAATTATGTGAGAGCTCTCAAAACATTTTTTTCCCCAATTTAGAAGTTTTTCCAATTCAAAGGATCCGTCGTCTGGCCATTGACGAGTAGGATCTTCATTTGTATATTTATTCCAATAGTGACTCGAACCAATAAGCCTTTTTAAGGAAAGACCCGGAGGTAAATTTCCACGCTTAGAATAAATCTTTCCCATGGACGCAAGAGGCGTCCCTGGTGAGGGCGCAGATGATGTAGCCCCCATGATCCACAGAATTCACTCCCAAAGATATTCAGACTCCCCTGAGAGCTTGGCACAGCTGGACAGAGACAGTTCGGAACCCCAGTCTACTCGACTGGCCACCAAGGTGCACCCCAGTAAACGCACCTTCCGCATGGTGGAGACCAAGGAGAATATTCTCACTGGTCACAAAGCCAAGTTTTCTCAGGACACAGAACAAGACAGAAGGAAAAACCTCATCCGGTTTTTTTTTTTCTTATGTGCACAATGACAGCTTTAGTCATGCCTTAGGTCTCTTGGAGCCAGAATAATACCTAGCGGGGGAGGTGCCGCGGGGTCGGGGACTGTGTGCTTTACAGAGTACCTCGTCGTTGCACAGACATTTTCTTGCAGTTGGCGGGGGACCTGTGTCATCTACCCCGTTCCGTGATCCAACTTATCCTGTCACGGGAGTCTTCTGAAAGTGGCGAGCGCCCTAATGGCTCTCAACTGCTCGACCCGCGCCCACTTAAATTTGCGGCATTTTTGGCTTCCAAGATGCCCTTGGCAATGGCCTTCACTTCATGTGCATAATAACCCACAGCAAAGTTTGTAGACGCCGGTCTGGTGAGACCCGCAAACTCACCAGTCTGTGGGGCCGGCCCGGACAGCAGGCTTATAGGGCCTATGCCTGCGTCCTACCCTATGGTATTTCCTTCTTATGACAAAAGACACAGACAAAAGAGAAAAACAGAGACTACTTTTGGGAGGAAAAGGGATCAAGATCAAAAACCAAGAGTACTCTACCAAATTTAAACCAAGAGTCACTAAAAGCCCAAGAAACTAGTTTCCCAAATATTTTCTCCTGCCAATCTAAATTTAGAAAGAGAAAAAATTCTCACCACTTCCTTCTGCCGGACTCCGCAGATAGAGATTCCGGGAGGCTGACGTGGTAAGAAGTCTTACCTTTTGCCGGCTATCGTCAGGCGTTCCCGTATCTCACCATCTGAAGTAGTCCAGGGAGAAGGCAGGTCTTCCAGTCAGAGAAGGCAACTTGCCAGCCAGTATGGCTCCTGGCGACTACGCCAAAACTGTCGGGGGAAGAGGGAGAATCTCCCTCTGCCCTTTCCCTTAAGGTTCTTCTGGCTGGCCAAACAATCAACAAGACAGGTTAGCAGGAGAAAATAATACCAAGTTTAATAACATGTATACATGGGAAAAGCTCAGAAATGAGCAACTCATCCCTCTGTCTAAGCTGCTTGCTTAAGTATTGCAGCTAAAGGCGAAGGAACGTGTTAGGGGTGGGTAGTGGCCTGGGACTTCAGAGGGCAGGAGGACAATTCTTTTCAGGGTCATCTATTGATAATTTGGTCAGGGAGAGATAGAGTTTTTTGATAAAAGGGGCTGTGTGCCCCTCCCATTGCAACATCTATTTTACATTATCTTTATAGCCATCATGATGGAAGATCTGTTCCAGGAATGAGACACCAGGTCAGATTTTTTTTAGGCAGATAGTGGGGGAGGTCACATGTCCTTATTATCTTCAGCTCGAAATAATCCGCATACCAGAGAGGTGCTTCCTGGGGCAGCTTGCCCTGAGCACCATCACAGGCCATCCCACGTCCCCCCTCCATCCCCATCCCCAGGCGCGGCCCCCCGGGGCCAGCCACACCACGGAGAGGCCCCTTCATGGTCACCTCCGTGCTGTCCCTTCCGGGCCTGACCCCACTGCAGGGGAACCGGTTCAGACAATCCAATCGTCTACATGTCCCTCTCCATGACAATTGTCTTCTCCAGTCTCACATGCCCAAACCGCACCCCCAACATCCTCCTTTGTCTGCAGCTGGAGATAGGAGGAGAATCTCTGCCATTGTGTTGAGAGACTCAGTTTCGCGGGTTTCTCCCCTGTACACGTGTTCTGAAGCTGGGTATTATTTTCTCCAGCGAACCTGTCTTGTGAAGGATTTGGCCAGCCATAAGAAGCTTCAGGGAAGAGGCGGAGGGGCTTCTCTCTCCGCCCCCGACAGCCCTGAGCTGGGTCAGTGCCTCAGACCTGGCCAGGGGCAGCCCATCCCCCGGCGCCCTCTCCCGGGGCATCCCAGGAAAGCTTCACAGCCAGCCCCACCCCACTCGCCACTGCCAGGACCATCGGCCTCCCTCGGGAGGACGGGGCAGGACAGGGAACCGGGTGTGGGAGGCCGCCAGATCTCAGCTCTGGCACACAGGCTGCCAGGCTGCCTGGTCCTCTGAGGGGGCCCAGCACACGCCCCAGGAAACTTGGCGGCAGGCCCCGGGGCTCTCTCCTCTGGAACTCGTCCACTTGAAAGGGGCCTGGCCCAGGTGGCTGGTTCGACCGGTTGGAAAGAAATCTTTTTCTTCTCTGAGAGACTGTTGCTTGTCATCTCCTGGACATGAGATGACAGACAATTGTTCCCATTTCCCTTTCTACTTGAAACCTGATGGATACATTGCCCACTGCCTTTAGAGACTGCAGGTCTTTCTGAAACTCTTTTCAGTGCGCTGGCTTACTTCAGCATCATTTCATTGTTCCATCCGAAATTCCTTTCAGTTGGATCTATTTTCCTTTCTAATCCTTTTGTATACCTAGATATTTAAAAGCTGCTCAAATCTGTAGTGGAGAAAAGTTGGGTTACAACTCTTTCAGACAGCATGTAAACCCACATTTTAGGGTTTCTACACAAAACGTCTCTGCCATGTTTCTAGCAGCTCTCCTTCCATATATTTTCCTCCAGGACTTCCTGTGACAAAATTGCCTTTCTAAAAGCCAGTCCTCCGTTCACTCTCTTGGCCAGTCACGTTTCCATAGAAAGAAAAAGGACTGGATTTTCCAAAGATGCAACAAGAATGATCAAGTCCCGATTCACACCTAGATATCCTGCTCCTGTTCTCCATGAATTGCAAAATTGAAGTTAATTATCTCGTTCATTTTGTCTAAATCTATTGGGTCACTTTGGCACTGAGCCCCTAAGCTGGTCCACAGCCTGCTTCAGCAGACACCAAACTCTCTCTCAAGTGCCTGCATTCGTGTGCTGAGTAGGTATTGTATTTATTTAGATCGTATTCAACAAAAGATCTTCACGGATTCACTCAAGTACTTAAGCATCTACTATGTGCCCAAAGGTCTTGAAATGTTGGGGGTCTGCAAGGAAGACAGATATGCCTAAACAGATAAATTACACTACTGAAATCATTTGAATGAAAGAGATGTGAATAAACTGCCGTGGGACTCCAGGCAAAGAACCCCCATGGGTTGACCTACAACTAAGAGATACAGCTCTGTCCTGGGGCTCTGAGGAGAAAAACAGCCACCATGGGGGGTGGACAGGCTCTGTACCATCTAAGGAAAGGAAAAGGAAGGGAGAGAAGATAAAGAGAAAACAAGAGAAACGGAAAGGTTTTCTTCTTCTGAGTGTTTCTGCCACCCACTTTTGGAGCACACTGCTTGCTGATGTCCTTTCCGGCCAGTCTTATCCTTCAGCCGGCTTCAGGAGACTTCACCAATTCGATTGTAAGGAGCTGGGCTCCTCCGTGCAGGCAATGCCAACTCCGGAGGGAGCCAGGAGGGGAGCCAAAGATTCACAGGACTCTGCAGCCCTTCTGCAGCTCACTGGTGTGGAGGGGCACCGAGGCTTCACCTTGGCCTCTGTCTCCAAGTTCACATAAAGGAGGGTCGGTTCCTTCCTCGCTAGATGAGCGTGGAGAGAAACCTCCTTCACAGAAGGGATTATGGAATAATTAAAGTCAGAGCCTTGAACAAGGCAAAGGGTTAGCACCATGAATCTGAAGTGACTGGACATGTGAATTAGTAACCAGTAGGACGAGGAGCTGAGGACAAAAAAAGAAAAAAGGCAAGAAACCAGTTCTCGATTTTCTAAGATGGAAATGCAAGTCTTTCTTCTTCCAAAAGAAAAAAGTCATTGAACCCTTTCCTTGAAAATAAAACTGAAAGGGGCCACATGTTGCAAAGAAGGGTTTTAACCGTGATGTCACTACACAATCATGTGTAGCCATCAGTTGTTAAGTGCACTGCAAATAGTTCACACCTTAACAATTATGTTACCAAAGTTCGCAGTTGAGAAATATAGACACACACACATATACATATATATACATGTAAGAAAAGAGTAGAGTGTGTGCCAATTGCTCACTGTACTATTGACAATATCACTCTTACAACTGAAAGCATGACTAGGAGAGAGAAGGTGGTGTGACCCTAGATTGCTAGAGTCACAGCAAGAAAAGTTAAGAAAGTGCCATCAGGTCATTTGGACAAAAGAATGCTATATGGCTGTTGGGTTTATAAGAGATCCATTGGAGAAAAACAAGTCACTACATTAAATTATTTTCTACTTACCTGCATCACCCTCTCCAAGAACACATATTCTAAAATGAGACAAGTTATTACATTAAAAATGACCGGCTCTGGCATTTGGAAAACTACACCAAATAATGAAGTAAAAACTGGGTTACAAACATCCTGGTATCAACTCCAACTACCGTCTTTTACCAAACTAAAACTCTAATGATCACTAATTCACTTGCAATCTAGTGCTCCTCCCATATACAAAATCAACAACTTCCAATGTGTCATAACTTTTTTAAAATTTCCCTAACATTTTAGAGGATAATGTAAATATGTCTCCTGGAAAAGTTGAGAAAGATGGAGACACTAGGAAAGGAAAAGACGAAAATACTCCCCTAATCAATGATGTAAAACACAAGGCATGAACAACTGTTAAAAGAATTCTCTATGACATTGATCAAGTCTACTATCTCTACGCCTGGCTCTTTCCTATCAGTCATTTGATACATAAACAAATAGAATAGTGTATTTCATGGGATCAATTCTTTTAGTGGCGTGCTTTCCCTTTGACCACTACATATGCTTTTATGTGTTTGCTTTATTTTCAGGCGGCGTCACATCAGAACACCCTCATCTCGGCAGATCTTTGCCTTAAGGAACCCTACCTCGGCCCTTGATCAACTGTACTCTGTGTTATGGTCAACTCAGAGCCCTACATGGATCAGTGTTTCCTACCGCCTCTCTCCCGTGCGTTGCTCATGTCAGGGAGTATAGTCCACCGAGTGAACAGTAAGCAGTCTTCCCAAAGCATCAGATATGAAAAGGAGGAGACGCGGGGTTGGGTGTGGGACCCCATTCCGTGCCTCAGTGCAGACAAGCTAGAGGTCAATGCATCCCTCCAGAGACTGGGAGAAAAACAGGAGGTTATGAGCACGAGGTTCCCTCTGCAGGCCTTGAAGCAGGGACCTGGAATCAAACTGCTGACACCGTGGATCGTGGTTGGTTTGACAGGGAACTCACGAGGAAGATAAGGACGTGAAATAATGAAAATCATAAGAACAGCAGCGAACACTTCTACTGAGCCAAGGACTGCACCCTGAATGTAAACTCTGTGCTGGAACATATCTTAACTCACATGACCCTGAAAGCATCCCGACGTAGTCAATGTTGTTCTTTGCACCATTTGCTAGATGAAGAGACTGGGTACAGTGGCTAGAAAACTCAGCCAGGTTACAAAGCGGATAAATGGCCGAGCCCAAGCTCAGTGCTCCTCTGTGATGCTCTTGGACTACAACTCCAAGTGAAGTCTCTAACGACTATCTCCGCTCGCACTGCCAACACCATCGTCCTCCGTGGAGTGGATGGAGGCAGGCGTGGGCAGGGCAGGGAGCCGGGTGTGGCAGGCCGCCAGATCTAAGGTCTGGCACACAGGTTGCCAGGTGGCTCCCTCCTCTGAGGGGGCCCAGCACACGCCCCAGGGGACTTGGCGGCAGGCCCCAGGGCCCTTTCCCCCGGATCTTGTCCACTTGAAAGGGGCCTGGCCCAGGTGGCCGGTTGGGCTGGTTGGCCAGCCTCCTTTGGACAAAGCAGGCGAGCCCAGCCAGCCTTCCAGTCGCCCCCGGCGTGGCACCAGCGCCCTCAGGCCGAGGGCCTCACGCGTGCCCTCCAACGCGGATTTCTCCTCAGAGCCGTGGCCTGGGCACTAGGAAGGCCAGGCCCTCCCGACTCCAGAGATGATGCTGGGACCCGTCGCCGGAAGGGCCTGCCCGTGTGGCAGCGGCTCCCCAAGCCGGCGGCCTGCTGGGGCCTCACTCACTGCTTGGCCATAAGCCTGTCTCGGCCCTTCGGATTCCACAGAGCCTTTCCTCCACCTGGCTGGAGTCGACAAGTGCGGGCGTGGGGTGAGGCCGTGGTTTTGCCTTTCCAGGAAGAAATGAGGCCCGGGCAAAAGCAGCTGGCCGAGGCAGAGCCTTGACCTGGCACCCCAGTCGGCCTTTGGCCACCAGGTCCAGACCACCGCTTCCAAAGAAGGGAAGCGGCCGGCCAGCTGATTGCAAGTGGGGGATGGGAGGGAGACAACAGCTGAAGCCAAGTCCAGCAGGGCGTTGGCGTTCCTTCTTCAGCTGGGACTGGCCTGGCCTGGCGGGTGGGCGGGGCCTTCACTGAGGACCCCCGAGGCCCGCCCTAGGCCCTGGCGGTGGCGGGTGGCGCATGCGCCCTTGGCCTCAGGGGTTGAACCCAAGCCCACAGGGCACTCAAAGCAGCCGGAGAAAGAAGGGGCCAGGGGAGAGGAAGGCAGGTAGGCGAGGCGGGCAGGGCTCGCCCACCTCTTCTCCTCAGGTCCCCGAGAGAGAAAGAGAGAGAGAGAGAGAGAGAGAGTGAGAGACAGACAGACAGACAGGCAGGGAAAGAGTGAGAGATCCCTGACCTCTGAGTATCTGCATCCACCACTGCTGCCAACTCACAGGCCATCCCACTTCCCCCCCTCCATCCCCATCCCCAGGCGCGGCCCCCCGGGGCCAGCCACACCACGGAGAGGCCCCTTCATGGTCACCTCCGTGCTGTCCCTTCCGGGCCTGACCCCACTGCAGGGGAACCGGTTCAGACAATCCAATCGTCTACATGTCCCTCTCCATGACAATTGTCTTCTCCAGTCTCACATGCCCAAACCGCACCCCCAACATCCTCCTTTGTCTGCAGCTGGAGATAGGAGGAGAATCTCTGCCATTGTGTTGAGAGACTCAGTTTCGCGGGTTTCTCCCCTGTACACGTGTTCTGAAGCTGGGTATTATTTTCTCCAGCGAACCTGTCTTGTGAAGGATTTGGCCAGCCATAAGAAGCTTCAGGGAAGAGGCGGAGGGGCTTCTCTCTCCGCCCCCGACAGCCCTGAGCTGGGTCAGTGCCTCAGACCTGGCCAGGGGCAGCCCATCCCCCGGCGCCCTCTCCCGGGGCATCCCAGGAAAGCTTCACAGCCAGCCCCACCCCACTCGCCACTGCCAGGACCATCGGCCTCCCTCGGGAGGACGGGGCAGGACAGGGAACCGGGTGTGGGAGGCCGCCAGATCTCAGCTCTGGCACACAGGCTGCCAGGCTGCCTGGTCCTCTGAGGGGGCCCAGCACACGCCCCAGGAAACTTGGCGGCAGGCCCCGGGGCTCTCTCCTCTGGAACTCGTCCACTTGAAAGGGGCCTGGCCCAGGTGGCTGGTTCGACCGGTTGGAAAGAAATCTTTTTCTTCTCTGAGAGACTGTTGCTTGTCATCTCCTGGACATGAGATGACAGACAATTGTTCCCATTTCCCTTTCTACTTGAAACCTGATGGATACATTGCCCACTGCCTTTAGAGACTGCAGGTCTTTCTGAAACTCTTTTCAGTGCGCTGGCTTACTTCAGCATCATTTCATTGTTCCATCCGAAATTCCTTTCAGTTGGATCTATTTTCCTTTCTAATCCTTTTGTATACCTAGATATTTAAAAGCTGCTCAAATCTGTAGTGGAGAAAAGTTGGGTTACAACTCTTTCAGACAGCATGTAAACCCACATTTTAGGGTTTCTACACAAAACGTCTCTGCCATGTTTCTAGCAGCTCTCCTTCCATATATTTTCCTCCAGGACTTCCTGTGACAAAATTGCCTTTCTAAAAGCCAGTCCTCCGTTCACTCTCTTGGCCAGTCACGTTTCCATAGAAAGAAAAAGGACTGGATTTTCCAAAGATGCAACAAGAATGATCAAGTCCCGATTCACACCTAGATATCCTGCTCCTGTTCTCCATGAATTGCAAAATTGAAGTTAATTATCTCGTTCATTTTGTCTAAATCTATTGGGTCACTTTGGCACTGAGCCCCTAAGCTGGTCCACAGCCTGCTTCAGCAGACACCAAACTCTCTCTCAAGTGCCTGCATTCGTGTGCTGAGTAGGTATTGTATTTATTTAGATCGTATTCAACAAAAGATCTTCACGGATTCACTCAAGTACTTAAGCATCTACTATGTGCCCAAAGGTCTTGAAATGTTGGGGGTCTGCAAGGAAGACAGATATGCCTAAACAGATAAATTACACTACTGAAATCATTTGAATGAAAGAGATGTGAATAAACTGCCGTGGGACTCCAGGCAAAGAACCCCCATGGGTTGACCTACAACTAAGAGATACAGCTCTGTCCTGGGGCTCTGAGGAGAAAAACAGCCACCATGGGGGGTGGACAGGCTCTGTACCATCTAAGGAAAGGAAAAGGAAGGGAGAGAAGATAAAGAGAAAACAAGAGAAACGGAAAGGTTTTCTTCTTCTGAGTGTTTCTGCCACCCACTTTTGGAGCACACTGCTTGCTGATGTCCTTTCCGGCCAGTCTTATCCTTCAGCCGGCTTCAGGAGACTTCACCAATTCGATTGTAAGGAGCTGGGCTCCTCCGTGCAGGCAATGCCAACTCCGGAGGGAGCCAGGAGGGGAGCCAAAGATTCACAGGACTCTGCAGCCCTTCTGCAGCTCACTGGTGTGGAGGGGCACCGAGGCTTCACCTTGGCCTCTGTCTCCAAGTTCACATAAAGGAGGGTCGGTTCCTTCCTCGCTAGATGAGCGTGGAGAGAAACCTCCTTCACAGAAGGGATTATGGAATAATTAAAGTCAGAGCCTTGAACAAGGCAAAGGGTTAGCACCATGAATCTGAAGTGACTGGACATGTGAATTAGTAACCAGTAGGACGAGGAGCTGAGGACAAAAAAAGAAAAAAGGCAAGAAACCAGTTCTCGATTTTCTAAGATGGAAATGCAAGTCTTTCTTCTTCCAAAAGAAAAAAGTCATTGAACCCTTTCCTTGAAAATAAAACTGAAAGGGGCCACATGTTGCAAAGAAGGGTTTTAACCGTGATGTCACTACACAATCATGTGTAGCCATCAGTTGTTAAGTGCACTGCAAATAGTTCACACCTTAACAATTATGTTACCAAAGTTCGCAGTTGAGAAATATAGACACACACACATATACATATATATACATGTAAGAAAAGAGTAGAGTGTGTGCCAATTGCTCACTGTACTATTGACAATATCACTCTTACAACTGAAAGCATGACTAGGAGAGAGAAGGTGGTGTGACCCTAGATTGCTAGAGTCACAGCAAGAAAAGTTAAGAAAGTGCCATCAGGTCATTTGGACAAAAGAATGCTATATGGCTGTTGGGTTTATAAGAGATCCATTGGAGAAAAACAAGTCACTACATTAAATTATTTTCTACTTACCTGCATCACCCTCTCCAAGAACACATATTCTAAAATGAGACAAGTTATTACATTAAAAATGACCGGCTCTGGCATTTGGAAAACTACACCAAATAATGAAGTAAAAACTGGGTTACAAACATCCTGGTATCAACTCCAACTACCGTCTTTTACCAAACTAAAACTCTAATGATCACTAATTCACTTGCAATCTAGTGCTCCTCCCATATACAAAATCAACAACTTCCAATGTGTCATAACTTTTTTAAAATTTCCCTAACATTTTAGAGGATAATGTAAATATGTCTCCTGGAAAAGTTGAGAAAGATGGAGACACTAGGAAAGGAAAAGACGAAAATACTCCCCTAATCAATGATGTAAAACACAAGGCATGAACAACTGTTAAAAGAATTCTCTATGACATTGATCAAGTCTACTATCTCTACGCCTGGCTCTTTCCTATCAGTCATTTGATACATAAACAAATAGAATAGTGTATTTCATGGGATCAATTCTTTTAGTGGCGTGCTTTCCCTTTGACCACTACATATGCTTTTATGTGTTTGCTTTATTTTCAGGCGGCGTCACATCAGAACACCCTCATCTCGGCAGATCTTTGCCTTAAGGAACCCTACCTCGGCCCTTGATCAACTGTACTCTGTGTTATGGTCAACTCAGAGCCCTACATGGATCAGTGTTTCCTACCGCCTCTCTCCCGTGCGTTGCTCATGTCAGGGAGTATAGTCCACCGAGTGAACAGTAAGCAGTCTTCCCAAAGCATCAGATATGAAAAGGAGGAGACGCGGGGTTGGGTGTGGGACCCCATTCCGTGCCTCAGTGCAGACAAGCTAGAGGTCAATGCATCCCTCCAGAGACTGGGAGAAAAACAGGAGGTTATGAGCACGAGGTTCCCTCTGCAGGCCTTGAAGCAGGGACCTGGAATCAAACTGCTGACACACCGTGGATCGTGGTTGGTTTGACAGGGAACTCACGAGGAAGATAAGGACGTGAAATAATGAAAATCATAAGAACAGCAGCGAACACTTCTACTGAGCCAAGGACTGCACCCTGAATGTAAACTCTGTGCTGGAACATATCTTAACTCACATGACCCTGAAAGCATCCCGACGTAGTCAATGTTGTTCTTTGCACCATTTGCTAGATGAAGAGACTGGGTACAGTGGCTAGAAAACTCAGCCAGGTTACAAAGCGGATAAATGGCCGAGCCCAAGCTCAGTGCTCCTCTGTGATGCTCTTGGACTACAACTCCAAGTGAAGTCTCTAACGACTATCTCCGCTCGCACTGCCAACACCATCGTCCTCCGTGGAGTGGATGGAGGCAGGCGTGGGCAGGGCAGGGAGCCGGGTGTGGCAGGCCGCCAGATCTAAGGTCTGGCACACAGGTTGCCAGGTGGCTCCCTCCTCTGAGGGGGCCCAGCACACGCCCCAGGGGACTTGGCGGCAGGCCCCAGGGCCCTTTCCCCCGGATCTTGTCCACTTGAAAGGGGCCTGGCCCAGGTGGCCGGTTGGGCTGGTTGGCCAGCCTCCTTTGGACAAAGCAGGCGAGCCCAGCCAGCCTTCCAGTCGCCCCCGGCGTGGCACCAGCGCCCTCAGGCCGAGGGCCTCACGCGTGCCCTCCAACGCGGATTTCTCCTCAGAGCCGTGGCCTGGGCACTAGGAAGGCCAGGCCCTCCCGACTCCAGAGATGATGCTGGGACCCGTCGCCGGAAGGGCCTGCCCGTGTGGCAGCGGCTCCCCAAGCCGGCGGCCTGCTGGGGCCTCACTCACTGCTTGGCCATAAGCCTGTCTCGGCCCTTCGGATTCCACAGAGCCTTTCCTCCACCTGGCTGGAGTCGACAAGTGCGGGCGTGGGGTGAGGCCGTGGTTTTGCCTTTCCAGGAAGAAATGAGGCCCGGGCAAAAGCAGCTGGCCGAGGCAGAGCCTTGACCTGGCACCCCAGTCGGCCTTTGGCCACCAGGTCCAGACCACCGCTTCCAAAGAAGGGAAGCGGCCGGCCAGCTGATTGCAAGTGGGGGATGGGAGGGAGACAACAGCTGAAGCCAAGTCCAGCAGGGCGTTGGCGTTCCTTCTTCAGCTGGGACTGGCCTGGCCTGGCGGGTGGGCGGGGCCTTCACTGAGGACCCCCGAGGCCCGCCCTAGGCCCTGGCGGTGGCGGGTGGCGCATGCGCCCTTGGCCTCAGGGGTTGAACCCAAGCCCACAGGGCACTCAAAGCAGCCGGAGAAAGAAGGGGCCAGGGGAGAGGAAGGCAGGTAGGCGAGGCGGGCAGGGCTCGCCCACCTCTTCTCCTCAGGTCCCCGAGAGAGAAAGAGAGAGAGAGAGAGAGAGAGAGTGAGAGACAGACAGACAGACAGGCAGGGAAAGAGTGAGAGATCCCTGACCTCTGAGTATCTGCATCCACCACTGCTGCCAACTCACAGGCCATCCCACTTCCCCCCCTCCATCCCCATCCCCAGGCGCGGCCCCCCGGGGCCAGCCACACCACGGAGAGGCCCCTTCATGGTCACCTCCGTGCTGTCCCTTCCGGGCCTGACCCCACTGCAGGGGAACCGGTTCAGACAATCCAATCGTCTACATGTCCCTCTCCATGACAATTGTCTTCTCCAGTCTCACATGCCCAAACCGCACCCCCAACATCCTCCTTTGTCTGCAGCTGGAGATAGGAGGAGAATCTCTGCCATTGTGTTGAGAGACTCAGTTTCGCGGGTTTCTCCCCTGTACACGTGTTCTGAAGCTGGGTATTATTTTCTCCAGCGAACCTGTCTTGTGAAGGATTTGGCCAGCCATAAGAAGCTTCAGGGAAGAGGCGGAGGGGCTTCTCTCTCCGCCCCCGACAGCCCTGAGCTGGGTCAGTGCCTCAGACCTGGCCAGGGGCAGCCCATCCCCCGGCGCCCTCTCCCGGGGCATCCCAGGAAAGCTTCACAGCCAGCCCCACCCCACTCGCCACTGCCAGGACCATCGGCCTCCCTCGGGAGGACGGGGCAGGACAGGGAACCGGGTGTGGGAGGCCGCCAGATCTCAGCTCTGGCACACAGGCTGCCAGGCTGCCTGGTCCTCTGAGGGGGCCCAGCACACGCCCCAGGAAACTTGGCGGCAGGCCCCGGGGCTCTCTCCTCTGGAACTCGTCCACTTGAAAGGGGCCTGGCCCAGGTGGCTGGTTCGACCGGTTGGAAAGAAATCTTTTTCTTCTCTGAGAGACTGTTGCTTGTCATCTCCTGGACATGAGATGACAGACAATTGTTCCCATTTCCCTTTCTACTTGAAACCTGATGGATACATTGCCCACTGCCTTTAGAGACTGCAGGTCTTTCTGAAACTCTTTTCAGTGCGCTGGCTTACTTCAGCATCATTTCATTGTTCCATCCGAAATTCCTTTCAGTTGGATCTATTTTCCTTTCTAATCCTTTTGTATACCTAGATATTTAAAAGCTGCTCAAATCTGTAGTGGAGAAAAGTTGGGTTACAACTCTTTCAGACAGCATGTAAACCCACATTTTAGGGTTTCTACACAAAACGTCTCTGCCATGTTTCTAGCAGCTCTCCTTCCATATATTTTCCTCCAGGACTTCCTGTGACAAAATTGCCTTTCTAAAAGCCAGTCCTCCGTTCACTCTCTTGGCCAGTCACGTTTCCATAGAAAGAAAAAGGACTGGATTTTCCAAAGATGCAACAAGAATGATCAAGTCCCGATTCACACCTAGATATCCTGCTCCTGTTCTCCATGAATTGCAAAATTGAAGTTAATTATCTCGTTCATTTTGTCTAAATCTATTGGGTCACTTTGGCACTGAGCCCCTAAGCTGGTCCACAGCCTGCTTCAGCAGACACCAAACTCTCTCTCAAGTGCCTGCATTCGTGTGCTGAGTAGGTATTGTATTTATTTAGATCGTATTCAACAAAAGATCTTCACGGATTCACTCAAGTACTTAAGCATCTACTATGTGCCCAAAGGTCTTGAAATGTTGGGGGTCTGCAAGGAAGACAGATATGCCTAAACAGATAAATTACACTACTGAAATCATTTGAATGAAAGAGATGTGAATAAACTGCCGTGGGACTCCAGGCAAAGAACCCCCATGGGTTGACCTACAACTAAGAGATACAGCTCTGTCCTGGGGCTCTGAGGAGAAAAACAGCCACCATGGGGGGTGGACAGGCTCTGTACCATCTAAGGAAAGGAAAAGGAAGGGAGAGAAGATAAAGAGAAAACAAGAGAAACGGAAAGGTTTTCTTCTTCTGAGTGTTTCTGCCACCCACTTTTGGAGCACACTGCTTGCTGATGTCCTTTCCGGCCAGTCTTATCCTTCAGCCGGCTTCAGGAGACTTCACCAATTCGATTGTAAGGAGCTGGGCTCCTCCGTGCAGGCAATGCCAACTCCGGAGGGAGCCAGGAGGGGAGCCAAAGATTCACAGGACTCTGCAGCCCTTCTGCAGCTCACTGGTGTGGAGGGGCACCGAGGCTTCACCTTGGCCTCTGTCTCCAAGTTCACATAAAGGAGGGTCGGTTCCTTCCTCGCTAGATGAGCGTGGAGAGAAACCTCCTTCACAGAAGGGATTATGGAATAATTAAAGTCAGAGCCTTGAACAAGGCAAAGGGTTAGCACCATGAATCTGAAGTGACTGGACATGTGAATTAGTAACCAGTAGGACGAGGAGCTGAGGACAAAAAAAGAAAAAAGGCAAGAAACCAGTTCTCGATTTTCTAAGATGGAAATGCAAGTCTTTCTTCTTCCAAAAGAAAAAAGTCATTGAACCCTTTCCTTGAAAATAAAACTGAAAGGGGCCACATGTTGCAAAGAAGGGTTTTAAACCGTGATGTCACTACACAATCATGTGTAGCCATCAGTTGTTAAGTGCACTGCAAATAGTTCACACCTTAACAATTATGTTACCAAAGTTCGCAGTTGAGAAATATAGACACACACACATATACATATATATACATGTAAGAAAAGAGTAGAGTGTGTGCCAATTGCTCACTGTACTATTGACAATATCACTCTTACAACTGAAAGCATGACTAGGAGAGAGAAGGTGGTGTGACCCTAGATTGCTAGAGTCACAGCAAGAAAAGTTAAGAAAGTGCCATCAGGTCATTTGGACAAAAGAATGCTATATGGCTGTTGGGTTTATAAGAGATCCATTGGAGAAAAACAAGTCACTACATTAAATTATTTTCTACTTACCTGCATCACCCTCTCCAAGAACACATATTCTAAAATGAGACAAGTTATTACATTAAAAATGACCGGCTCTGGCATTTGGAAAACTACACCAAATAATGAAGTAAAAACTGGGTTACAAACATCCTGGTATCAACTCCAACTACCGTCTTTTACCAAACTAAAACTCTAATGATCACTAATTCACTTGCAATCTAGTGCTCCTCCCATATACAAAATCAACAACTTCCAATGTGTCATAACTTTTTTAAAATTTCCCTAACATTTTAGAGGATAATGTAAATATGTCTCCTGGAAAAGTTGAGAAAGATGGAGACACTAGGAAAGGAAAAGACGAAAATACTCCCCTAATCAATGATGTAAAACACAAGGCATGAACAACTGTTAAAAGAATTCTCTATGACATTGATCAAGTCTACTATCTCTACGCCTGGCTCTTTCCTATCAGTCATTTGATACATAAACAAATAGAATAGTGTATTTCATGGGATCAATTCTTTTAGTGGCGTGCTTTCCCTTTGACCACTACATATGCTTTTATGTGTTTGCTTTATTTTCAGGCGGCGTCACATCAGAACACCCTCATCTCGGCAGATCTTTGCCTTAAGGAACCCTACCTCGGCCCTTGATCAACTGTACTCTGTGTTATGGTCAACTCAGAGCCCTACATGGATCAGTGTTTCCTACCGCCTCTCTCCCGTGCGTTGCTCATGTCAGGGAGTATAGTCCACCGAGTGAACAGTAAGCAGTCTTCCCAAAGCATCAGATATGAAAAGGAGGAGACGCGGGGTTGGGTGTGGGACCCCATTCCGTGCCTCAGTGCAGACAAGCTAGAGGTCAATGCATCCCTCCAGAGACTGGGAGAAAAACAGGAGGTTATGAGCACGAGGTTCCCTCTGCAGGCCTTGAAGCAGGGACCTGGAATCAAACTGCTGACACCGTGGATCGTGGTTGGTTTGACAGGGAACTCACGAGGAAGATAAGGACGTGAAATAATGAAAATCATAAGAACAGCAGCGAACACTTCTACTGAGCCAAGGACTGCACCCTGAATGTAAACTCTGTGCTGGAACATATCTTAACTCACATGACCCTGAAAGCATCCCGACGTAGTCAATGTTGTTCTTTGCACCATTTGCTAGATGAAGAGACTGGGTACAGTGGCTAGAAAACTCAGCCAGGTTACAAAGCGGATAAATGGCCGAGCCCAAGCTCAGTGCTCCTCTGTGATGCTCTTGGACTACAACTCCAAGTGAAGTCTCTAACGACTATCTCCGCTCGCACTGCCAACACCATCGTCCTCCGTGGAGTGGATGGAGGCAGGCGTGGGCAGGGCAGGGAGCCGGGTGTGGCAGGCCGCCAGATCTAAGGTCTGGCACACAGGTTGCCAGGTGGCTCCCTCCTCTGAGGGGGCCCAGCACACGCCCCAGGGGACTTGGCGGCAGGCCCCAGGGCCCTTTCCCCCGGATCTTGTCCACTTGAAAGGGGCCTGGCCCAGGTGGCCGGTTGGGCTGGTTGGCCAGCCTCCTTTGGACAAAGCAGGCGAGCCCAGCCAGCCTTCCAGTCGCCCCCGGCGTGGCACCAGCGCCCTCAGGCCGAGGGCCTCACGCGTGCCCTCCAACGCGGATTTCTCCTCAGAGCCGTGGCCTGGGCACTAGGAAGGCCAGGCCCTCCCGACTCCAGAGATGATGCTGGGACCCGTCGCCGGAAGGGCCTGCCCGTGTGGCAGCGGCTCCCCAAGCCGGCGGCCTGCTGGGGCCTCACTCACTGCTTGGCCATAAGCCTGTCTCGGCCCTTCGGATTCCACAGAGCCTTTCCTCCACCTGGCTGGAGTCGACAAGTGCGGGCGTGGGGTGAGGCCGTGGTTTTGCCTTTCCAGGAAGAAATGAGGCCCGGGCAAAAGCAGCTGGCCGAGGCAGAGCCTTGACCTGGCACCCCAGTCGGCCTTTGGCCACCAGGTCCAGACCACCGCTTCCAAAGAAGGGAAGCGGCCGGCCAGCTGATTGCAAGTGGGGGATGGGAGGGAGACAACAGCTGAAGCCAAGTCCAGCAGGGCGTTGGCGTTCCTTCTTCAGCTGGGACTGGCCTGGCCTGGCGGGTGGGCGGGGCCTTCACTGAGGACCCCCGAGGCCCGCCCTAGGCCCTGGCGGTGGCGGGTGGCGCATGCGCCCTTGGCCTCAGGGGTTGAACCCAAGCCCACAGGGCACTCAAAGCAGCCGGAGAAAGAAGGGGCCAGGGGAGAGGAAGGCAGGTAGGCGAGGCGGGCAGGGCTCGCCCACCTCTTCTCCTCAGGTCCCCGAGAGAGAAAGAGAGAGAGAGAGAGAGAGAGAGTGAGAGACAGACAGACAGACAGGCAGGGAAAGAGTGAGAGATCCCTGACCTCTGAGTATCTGCATCCACCACTGCTGCCAACTCACAGGCCATCCCACTTCCCCCCCTCCATCCCCATCCCCAGGCGCGGCCCCCCGGGGCCAGCCACACCACGGAGAGGCCCCTTCATGGTCACCTCCGTGCTGTCCCTTCCGGGCCTGACCCCACTGCAGGGGAACCGGTTCAGACAATCCAATCGTCTACATGTCCCTCTCCATGACAATTGTCTTCTCCAGTCTCACATGCCCAAACCGCACCCCCAACATCCTCCTTTGTCTGCAGCTGGAGATAGGAGGAGAATCTCTGCCATTGTGTTGAGAGACTCAGTTTCGCGGGTTTCTCCCCTGTACACGTGTTCTGAAGCTGGGTATTATTTTCTCCAGCGAACCTGTCTTGTGAAGGATTTGGCCAGCCATAAGAAGCTTCAGGGAAGAGGCGGAGGGGCTTCTCTCTCCGCCCCCGACAGCCCTGAGCTGGGTCAGTGCCTCAGACCTGGCCAGGGGCAGCCCATCCCCCGGCGCCCTCTCCCGGGGCATCCCAGGAAAGCTTCACAGCCAGCCCCACCCCACTCGCCACTGCCAGGACCATCGGCCTCCCTCGGGAGGACGGGGCAGGACAGGGAACCGGGTGTGGGAGGCCGCCAGATCTCAGCTCTGGCACACAGGCTGCCAGGCTGCCTGGTCCTCTGAGGGGGCCCAGCACACGCCCCAGGAAACTTGGCGGCAGGCCCCGGGGCTCTCTCCTCTGGAACTCGTCCACTTGAAAGGGGCCTGGCCCAGGTGGCTGGTTCGACCGGTTGGAAAGAAATCTTTTTCTTCTCTGAGAGACTGTTGCTTGTCATCTCCTGGACATGAGATGACAGACAATTGTTCCCATTTCCCTTTCTACTTGAAACCTGATGGATACATTGCCCACTGCCTTTAGAGACTGCAGGTCTTTCTGAAACTCTTTTCAGTGCGCTGGCTTACTTCAGCATCATTTCATTGTTCCATCCGAAATTCCTTTCAGTTGGATCTATTTTCCTTTCTAATCCTTTTGTATACCTAGATATTTAAAAGCTGCTCAAATCTGTAGTGGAGAAAAGTTGGGTTACAACTCTTTCAGACAGCATGTAAACCCACATTTTAGGGTTTCTACACAAAACGTCTCTGCCATGTTTCTAGCAGCTCTCCTTCCATATATTTTCCTCCAGGACTTCCTGTGACAAAATTGCCTTTCTAAAAGCCAGTCCTCCGTTCACTCTCTTGGCCAGTCACGTTTCCATAGAAAGAAAAAGGACTGGATTTTCCAAAGATGCAACAAGAATGATCAAGTCCCGATTCACACCTAGATATCCTGCTCCTGTTCTCCATGAATTGCAAAATTGAAGTTAATTATCTCGTTCATTTTGTCTAAATCTATTGGGTCACTTTGGCACTGAGCCCCTAAGCTGGTCCACAGCCTGCTTCAGCAGACACCAAACTCTCTCTCAAGTGCCTGCTTTCGTGTGCTGAGTAGGTATTGTATTTATTTAGATCGTATTCAACAAAAGATCTTCACGGATTCACTCAAGTACTTAAGCATCTACTATGTGCCCAAAGGTCTTGAAATGTTGGGGGTCTGCAAGGAAGACAGATATGCCTAAACAGATAAATTACACTACTGAAATCATTTGAATGAAAGAGATGTGAATAAACTGCCGTGGGACTCCAGGCAAAGAACCCCCATGGGTTGACCTACAACTAAGAGATACAGCTCTGTCCTGGGGCTCTGAGGAGAAAAACAGCCACCATGGGGGGTGGACAGGCTCTGTACCATCTAAGGAAAGGAAAAGGAAGGGAGAGAAGATAAAGAGAAAACAAGAGAAACGGAAAGGTTTTCTTCTTCTGAGTGTTTCTGCCACCCACTTTTGGAGCACACTGCTTGCTGATGTCCTTTCCGGCCAGTCTTATCCTTCAGCCGGCTTCAGGAGACTTCACCAATTCGATTGTAAGGAGCTGGGCTCCTCCGTGCAGGCAATGCCAACTCCGGAGGGAGCCAGGAGGGGAGCCAAAGATTCACAGGACTCTGCAGCCCTTCTGCAGCTCACTGGTGTGGAGGGGCACCGAGGCTTCACCTTGGCCTCTGTCTCCAAGTTCACATAAAGGAGGGTCGGTTCCTTCCTCGCTAGATGAGCGTGGAGAGAAACCTCCTTCACAGAAGGGATTATGGAATAATTAAAGTCAGAGCCTTGAACAAGGCAAAGGGTTAGCACCATGAATCTGAAGTGACTGGACATGTGAATTAGTAACCAGTAGGACGAGGAGCTGAGGACAAAAAAAGAAAAAAGGCAAGAAACCAGTTCTCGATTTTCTAAGATGGAAATGCAAGTCTTTCTTCTTCCAAAAGAAAAAAGTCATTGAACCCTTTCCTTGAAAATAAAACTGAAAGGGGCCACATGTTGCAAAGAAGGGTTTTAACCGTGATGTCACTACACAATCATGTGTAGCCATCAGTTGTTAAGTGCACTGCAAATAGTTCACACCTTAACAATTATGTTACCAAAGTTCGCAGTTGAGAAATATAGACACACACACATATACATATATATACATGTAAGAAAAGAGTAGAGTGTGTGCCAATTGCTCACTGTACTATTGACAATATCACTCTTACAACTGAAAGCATGACTAGGAGAGAGAAGGTGGTGTGACCCTAGATTGCTAGAGTCACAGCAAGAAAAGTTAAGAAAGTGCCATCAGGTCATTTGGACAAAAGAATGCTATATGGCTGTTGGGTTTATAAGAGATCCATTGGAGAAAAACAAGTCACTACATTAAATTATTTTCTACTTACCTGCATCACCCTCTCCAAGAACACATATTCTAAAATGAGACAAGTTATTACATTAAAAATGACCGGCTCTGGCATTTGGAAAACTACACCAAATAATGAAGTAAAAACTGGGTTACAAACATCCTGGTATCAACTCCAACTACCGTCTTTTACCAAACTAAAACTCTAATGATCACTAATTCACTTGCAATCTAGTGCTCCTCCCATATACAAAATCAACAACTTCCAATGTGTCATAACTTTTTTAAAATTTCCCTAACATTTTAGAGGATAATGTAAATATGTCTCCTGGAAAAGTTGAGAAAGATGGAGACACTAGGAAAGGAAAAGACGAAAATACTCCCCTAATCAATGATGTAAAACACAAGGCATGAACAACTGTGAAAAGAATTCTCTATGACATTGATCAAGTCTACTATCTCTACGCCTGGCTCTTTCCTATCAGTCATTTGATACATAAACAAATAGAATAGTGTATTTCATGGGATCAATTCTTTTAGTGGCGTGCTTTCCCTTTGACCACTACATATGCTTTTATGTGTTTGCTTTATTTTCAGGCGGCGTCACATCAGAACACCCTCATCTCGGCAGATCTTTGCCTTAAGGAACCCTACCTCGGCCCTTGATCAACTGTACTCTGTGTTATGGTCAACTCAGAGCCCTACATGGATCAGTGTTTCCTACCGCCTCTCTCCCGTGCGTTGCTCATGTCAGGGAGTATAGTCCACCGAGTGAACAGTAAGCAGTCTTCCCAAAGCATCAGATATGAAAAGGAGGAGACGCGGGGTTGGGTGTGGGACCCCATTCCGTGCCTCAGTGCAGACAAGCTAGAGGTCAATGCATCCCTCCAGAGACTGGGAGAAAAACAGGAGGTTATGAGCACGAGGTTCCCTCTGCAGGCCTTGAAGCAGGGACCTGGAATCAAACTGCTGACACCGTGGATCGTGGTTGGTTTGACAGGGAACTCACGAGGAAGATAAGGACGTGAAATAATGAAAATCATAAGAACAGCAGCGAACACTTCTACTGAGCCAAGGACTGCACCCTGAATGTAAACTCTGTGCTGGAACATATCTTAACTCACATGACCCTGAAAGCATCCCGACGTAGTCAATGTTGTTCTTTGCACCATTTGCTAGATGAAGAGACTGGGTACAGTGGCTAGAAAACTCAGCCAGGTTACAAAGCGGATAAATGGCCGAGCCCAAGCTCAGTGCTCCTCTGTGATGCTCTTGGACTACAACTCCAAGTGAAGTCTCTAACGACTATCTCCGCTCGCACTGCCAACACCATCGTCCTCCGTGGAGTGGATGGAGGCAGGCGTGGGCAGGGCAGGGAGCCGGGTGTGGCAGGCCGCCAGATCTAAGGTCTGGCACACAGGTTGCCAGGTGGCTCCCTCCTCTGAGGGGGCCCAGCACACGCCCCAGGGGACTTGGCGGCAGGCCCCAGGGCCCTTTCCCCCGGATCTTGTCCACTTGAAAGGGGCCTGGCCCAGGTGGCCGGTTGGGCTGGTTGGCCAGCCTCCTTTGGACAAAGCAGGCGAGCCCAGCCAGCCTTCCAGTCGCCCCCGGCGTGGCACCAGCGCCCTCAGGCCGAGGGCCTCACGCGTGCCCTCCAACGCGGATTTCTCCTCAGAGCCGTGGCCTGGGCACTAGGAAGGCCAGGCCCTCCCGACTCCAGAGATGATGCTGGGACCCGTCGCCGGAAGGGCCTGCCCGTGTGGCAGCGGCTCCCCAAGCCGGCGGCCTGCTGGGGCCTCACTCACTGCTTGGCCATAAGCCTGTCTCGGCCCTTCGGATTCCACAGAGCCTTTCCTCCACCTGGCTGGAGTCGACAAGTGCGGGCGTGGGGTGAGGCCGTGGTTTTGCCTTTCCAGGAAGAAATGAGGCCCGGGCAAAAGCAGCTGGCCGAGGCAGAGCCTTGACCTGGCACCCCAGTCGGCCTTTGGCCACCAGGTCCAGACCACCGCTTCCAAAGAAGGGAAGCGGCCGGCCAGCTGATTGCAAGTGGGGGATGGGAGGGAGACAACAGCTGAAGCCAAGTCCAGCAGGGCGTTGGCGTTCCTTCTTCAGCTGGGACTGGCCTGGCCTGGCGGGTGGGCGGGGCCTTCACTGAGGACCCCCGAGGCCCGCCCTAGGCCCTGGCGGTGGCGGGTGGCGCATGCGCCCTTGGCCTCAGGGGTTGAACCCAAGCCCACAGGGCACTCAAAGCAGCCGGAGAAAGAAGGGGCCAGGGGAGAGGAAGGCAGGTAGGCGAGGCGGGCAGGGCTCGCCCACCTCTTCTCCTCAGGTCCCCGAGAGAGAAAGAGAGAGAGAGAGAGAGAGAGAGTGAGAGACAGACAGACAGACAGGCAGGGAAAGAGTGAGAGATCCCTGACCTCTGAGTATCTGCATCCACCACTGCTGCCAACTCACAGGCCATCCCACTTCCCCCCCTCCATCCCCATCCCCAGGCGCGGCCCCCCGGGGCCAGCCACACCACGGAGAGGCCCCTTCATGGTCACCTCCGTGCTGTCCCTTCCGGGCCTGACCCCACTGCAGGGGAACCGGTTCAGACAATCCAATCGTCTACATGTCCCTCTCCATGACAATTGTCTTCTCCAGTCTCACATGCCCAAACCGCACCCCCAACATCCTCCTTTGTCTGCAGCTGGAGATAGGAGGAGAATCTCTGCCATTGTGTTGAGAGACTCAGTTTCGCGGGTTTCTCCCCTGTACACGTGTTCTGAAGCTGGGTATTATTTTCTCCAGCGAACCTGTCTTGTGAAGGATTTGGCCAGCCATAAGAAGCTTCAGGGAAGAGGCGGAGGGGCTTCTCTCTCCGCCCCCGACAGCCCTGAGCTGGGTCAGTGCCTCAGACCTGGCCAGGGGCAGCCCATCCCCCGGCGCCCTCTCCCGGGGCATCCCAGGAAAGCTTCACAGCCAGCCCCACCCCACTCGCCACTGCCAGGACCATCGGCCTCCCTCGGGAGGACGGGGCAGGACAGGGAACCGGGTGTGGGAGGCCGCCAGATCTCAGCTCTGGCACACAGGCTGCCAGGCTGCCTGGTCCTCTGAGGGGGCCCAGCACACGCCCCAGGAAACTTGGCGGCAGGCCCCGGGGCTCTCTCCTCTGGAACTCGTCCACTTGAAAGGGGCCTGGCCCAGGTGGCTGGTTCGACCGGTTGGAAAGAAATCTTTTTCTTCTCTGAGAGACTGTTGCTTGTCATCTCCTGGACATGAGATGACAGACAATTGTTCCCATTTCCCTTTCTACTTGAAACCTGATGGATACATTGCCCACTGCCTTTAGAGACTGCAGGTCTTTCTGAAACTCTTTTCAGTGCGCTGGCTTACTTCAGCATCATTTCATTGTTCCATCCGAAATTCCTTTCAGTTGGATCTATTTTCCTTTCTAATCCTTTTGTATACCTAGATATTTAAAAGCTGCTCAAATCTGTAGTGGAGAAAAGTTGGGTTACAACTCTTTCAGACAGCATGTAAACCCACATTTTAGGGTTTCTACACAAAACGTCTCTGCCATGTTTCTAGCAGCTCTCCTTCCATATATTTTCCTCCAGGACTTCCTGTGACAAAATTGCCTTTCTAAAAGCCAGTCCTCCGTTCACTCTCTTGGCCAGTCACGTTTCCATAGAAAGAAAAAGGACTGGATTTTCCAAAGATGCAACAAGAATGATCAAGTCCCGATTCACACCTAGATATCCTGCTCCTGTTCTCCATGAATTGCAAAATTGAAGTTAATTATCTCGTTCATTTTGTCTAAATCTATTGGGTCACTTTGGCACTGAGCCCCTAAGCTGGTCCACAGCCTGCTTCAGCAGACACCAAACTCTCTCTCAAGTGCCTGCATTCGTGTGCTGAGTAGGTATTGTATTTATTTAGATCGTATTCAACAAAAGATCTTCACGGATTCACTCAAGTACTTAAGCATCTACTATGTGCCCAAAGGTCTTGAAATGTTGGGGGTCTGCAAGGAAGACAGATATGCCTAAACAGATAAATTACACTACTGAAATCATTTGAATGAAAGAGATGTGAATAAACTGCCGTGGGACTCCAGGCAAAGAACCCCCATGGGTTGACCTACAACTAAGAGATACAGCTCTGTCCTGGGGCTCTGAGGAGAAAAACAGCCACCATGGGGGGTGGACAGGCTCTGTACCATCTAAGGAAAGGAAAAGGAAGGGAGAGAAGATAAAGAGAAAACAAGAGAAACGGAAAGGTTTTCTTCTTCTGAGTGTTTCTGCCACCCACTTTTGGAGCACACTGCTTGCTGATGTCCTTTCCGGCCAGTCTTATCCTTCAGCCGGCTTCAGGAGACTTCACCAATTCGATTGTAAGGAGCTGGGCTCCTCCGTGCAGGCAATGCCAACTCCGGAGGGAGCCAGGAGGGGAGCCAAAGATTCACAGGACTCTGCAGCCCTTCTGCAGCTCACTGGTGTGGAGGGGCACCGAGGCTTCACCTTGGCCTCTGTCTCCAAGTTCACATAAAGGAGGGTCGGTTCCTTCCTCGCTAGATGAGCGTGGAGAGAAACCTCCTTCACAGAAGGGATTATGGAATAATTAAAGTCAGAGCCTTGAACAAGGCAAAGGGTTAGCACCATGAATCTGAAGTGACTGGACATGTGAATTAGTAACCAGTAGGACGAGGAGCTGAGGACAAAAAAAGAAAAAAGGCAAGAAACCAGTTCTCGATTTTCTAAGATGGAAATGCAAGTCTTTCTTCTTCCAAAAGAAAAAAGTCATTGAACCCTTTCCTTGAAAATAAAACTGAAAGGGGCCACATGTTGCAAAGAAGGGTTTTAACCGTGATGTCACTACACAATCATGTGTAGCCATCAGTTGTTAAGTGCACTGCAAATAGTTCACACCTTAACAATTATGTTACCAAAGTTCGCAGTTGAGAAATATAGACACACACACATATACATATATATACATGTAAGAAAAGAGTAGAGTGTGTGCCAATTGCTCACTGTACTATTGACAATATCACTCTTACAACTGAAAGCATGACTAGGAGAGAGAAGGTGGTGTGACCCTAGATTGCTAGAGTCACAGCAAGAAAAGTTAAGAAAGTGCCATCAGGTCATTTGGACAAAAGAATGCTATATGGCTGTTGGGTTTATAAGAGATCCATTGGAGAAAAACAAGTCACTACATTAAATTATTTTCTACTTACCTGCATCACCCTCTCCAAGAACACATATTCTAAAATGAGACAAGTTATTACATTAAAAATGACCGGCTCTGGCATTTGGAAAACTACACCAAATAATGAAGTAAAAACTGGGTTACAAACATCCTGGTATCAACTCCAACTACCGTCTTTTACCAAACTAAAACTCTAATGATCACTAATTCACTTGCAATCTAGTGCTCCTCCCATATACAAAATCAACAACTTCCAATGTGTCATAACTTTTTTAAAATTTCCCTAACATTTTAGAGGATAATGTAAATATGTCTCCTGGAAAAGTTGAGAAAGATGGAGACACTAGGAAAGGAAAAGACGAAAATACTCCCCTAATCAATGATGTAAAACACAAGGCATGAACAACTGTTAAAAGAATTCTCTATGACATTGATCAAGTCTACTATCTCTACGCCTGGCTCTTTCCTATCAGTCATTTGATACATAAACAAATAGAATAGTGTATTTCATGGGATCAATTCTTTTAGTGGCGTGCTTTCCCTTTGACCACTACATATGCTTTTATGTGTTTGCTTTATTTTCAGGCGGCGTCACATCAGAACACCCTCATCTCGGCAGATCTTTGCCTTAAGGAACCCTACCTCGGCCCTTGATCAACTGTACTCTGTGTTATGGTCAACTCAGAGCCCTACATGGATCAGTGTTTCCTACCGCCTCTCTCCCGTGCGTTGCTCATGTCAGGGAGTATAGTCCACCGAGTGAACAGTAAGCAGTCTTCCCAAAGCATCAGATATGAAAAGGAGGAGACGCGGGGTTGGGTGTGGGACCCCATTCCGTGCCTCAGTGCAGACAAGCTAGAGGTCAATGCATCCCTCCAGAGACTGGGAGAAAAACAGGAGGTTATGAGCACGAGGTTCCCTCTGCAGGCCTTGAAGCAGGGACCTGGAATCAAACTGCTGACACCGTGGATCGTGGTTGGTTTGACAGGGAACTCACGAGGAAGATAAGGACGTGAAATAATGAAAATCATAAGAACAGCAGCGAACACTTCTACTGAGCCAAGGACTGCACCCTGAATGTAAACTCTGTGCTGGAACATATCTTAACTCACATGACCCTGAAAGCATCCCGACGTAGTCAATGTTGTTCTTTGCACCATTTGCTAGATGAAGAGACTGGGTACAGTGGCTAGAAAACTCAGCCAGGTTACAAAGCGGATAAATGGCCGAGCCCAAGCTCAGTGCTCCTCTGTGATGCTCTTGGACTACAACTCCAAGTGAAGTCTCTAACGACTATCTCCGCTCGCACTGCCAACACCATCGTCCTCCGTGGAGTGGATGGAGGCAGGCGTGGGCAGGGCAGGGAGCCGGGTGTGGCAGGCCGCCAGATCTAAGGTCTGGCACACAGGTTGCCAGGTGGCTCCCTCCTCTGAGGGGGCCCAGCACACGCCCCAGGGGACTTGGCGGCAGGCCCCAGGGCCCTTTCCCCCGGATCTTGTCCACTTGAAAGGGGCCTGGCCCAGGTGGCCGGTTGGGCTGGTTGGCCAGCCTCCTTTGGACAAAGCAGGCGAGCCCAGCCAGCCTTCCAGTCGCCCCCGGCGTGGCACCAGCGCCCTCAGGCCGAGGGCCTCACGCGTGCCCTCCAACGCGGATTTCTCCTCAGAGCCGTGGCCTGGGCACTAGGAAGGCCAGGCCCTCCCGACTCCAGAGATGATGCTGGGACCCGTCGCCGGAAGGGCCTGCCCGTGTGGCAGCGGCTCCCCAAGCCGGCGGCCTGCTGGGGCCTCACTCACTGCTTGGCCATAAGCCTGTCTCGGCCCTTCGGATTCCACAGAGCCTTTCCTCCACCTGGCTGGAGTCGACAAGTGCGGGCGTGGGGTGAGGCCGTGGTTTTGCCTTTCCAGGAAGAAATGAGGCCCGGGCAAAAGCAGCTGGCCGAGGCAGAGCCTTGACCTGGCACCCCAGTCGGCCTTTGGCCACCAGGTCCAGACCACCGCTTCCAAAGAAGGGAAGCGGCCGGCCAGCTGATTGCAAGTGGGGGATGGGAGGGAGACAACAGCTGAAGCCAAGTCCAGCAGGGCGTTGGCGTTCCTTCTTCAGCTGGGACTGGCCTGGCCTGGCGGGTGGGCGGGGCCTTCACTGAGGACCCCCGAGGCCCGCCCTAGGCCCTGGCGGTGGCGGGTGGCGCATGCGCCCTTGGCCTCAGGGGTTGAACCCAAGCCCACAGGGCACTCAAAGCAGCCGGAGAAAGAAGGGGCCAGGGGAGAGGAAGGCAGGTAGGCGAGGCGGGCAGGGCTCGCCCACCTCTTCTCCTCAGGTCCCCGAGAGAGAAAGAGAGAGAGAGAGAGAGAGAGAGTGAGAGACAGACAGACAGACAGGCAGGGAAAGAGTGAGAGATCCCTGACCTCTGAGTATCTGCATCCACCACTGCTGCCAACTCACAGGCCATCCCACTTCCCCCCCTCCATCCCCATCCCCAGGCGCGGCCCCCCGGGGCCAGCCACACCACGGAGAGGCCCCTTCATGGTCACCTCCGTGCTGTCCCTTCCGGGCCTGACCCCACTGCAGGGGAACCGGTTCAGACAATCCAATCGTCTACATGTCCCTCTCCATGACAATTGTCTTCTCCAGTCTCACATGCCCAAACCGCACCCCCAACATCCTCCTTTGTCTGCAGCTGGAGATAGGAGGAGAATCTCTGCCATTGTGTTGAGAGACTCAGTTTCGCGGGTTTCTCCCCTGTACACGTGTTCTGAAGCTGGGTATTATTTTCTCCAGCGAACCTGTCTTGTGAAGGATTTGGCCAGCCATAAGAAGCTTCAGGGAAGAGGCGGAGGGGCTTCTCTCTCCGCCCCCGACAGCCCTGAGCTGGGTCAGTGCCTCAGACCTGGCCAGGGGCAGCCCATCCCCCGGCGCCCTCTCCCGGGGCATCCCAGGAAAGCTTCACAGCCAGCCCCACCCCACTCGCCACTGCCAGGACCATCGGCCTCCCTCGGGAGGACGGGGCAGGACAGGGAACCGGGTGTGGGAGGCCGCCAGATCTCAGCTCTGGCACACAGGCTGCCAGGCTGCCTGGTCCTCTGAGGGGGCCCAGCACACGCCCCAGGAAACTTGGCGGCAGGCCCCGGGGCTCTCTCCTCTGGAACTCGTCCACTTGAAAGGGGCCTGGCCCAGGTGGCTGGTTCGACCGGTTGGAAAGAAATCTTTTTCTTCTCTGAGAGACTGTTGCTTGTCATCTCCTGGACATGAGATGACAGACAATTGTTCCCATTTCCCTTTCTACTTGAAACCTGATGGATACATTGCCCACTGCCTTTAGAGACTGCAGGTCTTTCTGAAACTCTTTTCAGTGCGCTGGCTTACTTCAGCATCATTTCATTGTTCCATCCGAAATTCCTTTCAGTTGGATCTATTTTCCTTTCTAATCCTTTTGTATACCTAGATATTTAAAAGCTGCTCAAATCTGTAGTGGAGAAAAGTTGGGTTACAACTCTTTCAGACAGCATGTAAACCCACATTTTAGGGTTTCTACACAAAACGTCTCTGCCATGTTTCTAGCAGCTCTCCTTCCATATATTTTCCTCCAGGACTTCCTGTGACAAAATTGCCTTTCTAAAAGCCAGTCCTCCGTTCACTCTCTTGGCCAGTCACGTTTCCATAGAAAGAAAAAGGACTGGATTTTCCAAAGATGCAACAAGAATGATCAAGTCCCGATTCACACCTAGATATCCTGCTCCTGTTCTCCATGAATTGCAAAATTGAAGTTAATTATCTCGTTCATTTTGTCTAAATCTATTGGGTCACTTTGGCACTGAGCCCCTAAGCTGGTCCACAGCCTGCTTCAGCAGACACCAAACTCTCTCTCAAGTGCCTGCATTCGTGTGCTGAGTAGGTATTGTATTTATTTAGATCGTATTCAACAAAAGATCTTCACGGATTCACTCAAGTACTTAAGCATCTACTATGTGCCCAAAGGTCTTGAAATGTTGGGGGTCTGCAAGGAAGACAGATATGCCTAAACAGATAAATTACACTACTGAAATCATTTGAATGAAAGAGATGTGAATAAACTGCCGTGGGACTCCAGGCAAAGAACCCCCATGGGTTGACCTACAACTAAGAGATACAGCTCTGTCCTGGGGCTCTGAGGAGAAAAACAGCCACCATGGGGGGTGGACAGGCTCTGTACCATCTAAGGAAAGGAAAAGGAAGGGAGAGAAGATAAAGAGAAAACAAGAGAAACGGAAAGGTTTTCTTCTTCTGAGTGTTTCTGCCACCCACTTTTGGAGCACACTGCTTGCTGATGTCCTTTCCGGCCAGTCTTATCCTTCAGCCGGCTTCAGGAGACTTCACCAATTCGATTGTAAGTAGCTGGGCTCCTCCGTGCAGGCAATGCCAACTCCGGAGGGAGCCAGGAGGGGAGCCAAAGATTCACAGGACTCTGCAAGCCCTTCTGCAGCTCACTGGTGTGGAGGGGCACCGAGGCTTCACCTTGGCCTCTGTCTCCAAGTTCACATAAAGGAGGGTCGGTTCCTTCCTCGCTAGATGAGCGTGGAGAGAAACCTCCTTCACAGAAGGGATTATGGAATAATTAAAGTCAGAGCCTTGAACAAGGCAAAGGGTTAGCACCATGAATCTGAAGTGACTGGACATGTGAATTAGTAACCAGTAGGACGAGGAGCTGAGGACAAAAAAAGAAAAAAGGCAAGAAACCAGTTCTCGATTTTCTAAGATGGAAATGCAAGTCTTTCTTCTTCCAAAAGAAAAAAGTCATTGAACCCTTTCCTTGAAAATAAAACTGAAAGGGGCCACATGTTGCAAAGAAGGGTTTTAACCGTGATGTCACTACACAATCATGTGTAGCCATCAGTTGTTAAGTGCACTGCAAATAGTTCACACCTTAACAATTATGTTACCAAAGTTCGCAGTTGAGAAATATAGACACACACACATATACATATATATACATGTAAGAAAAGAGTAGAGTGTGTGCCAATTGCTCACTGTACTATTGACAATATCACTCTTACAACTGAAAGCATGACTAGGAGAGAGAAGGTGGTGTGACCCTAGATTGCTAGAGTCACAGCAAGAAAAGTTAAGAAAGTGCCATCAGGTCATTTGGACAAAAGAATGCTATATGGCTGTTGGGTTTATAAGAGATCCATTGGAGAAAAACAAGTCACTACATTAAATTATTTTCTACTTACCTGCATCACCCTCTCCAAGAACACATATTCTAAAATGAGACAAGTTATTACATTAAAAATGACCGGCTCTGGCATTTGGAAAACTACACCAAATAATGAAGTAAAAACTGGGTTACAAACATCCTGGTATCAACTCCAACTACCGTCTTTTACCAAACTAAAACTCTAATGATCACTAATTCACTTGCAATCTAGTGCTCCTCCCATATACAAAATCAACAACTTCCAATGTGTCATAACTTTTTTAAAATTTCCCTAACATTTTAGAGGATAATGTAAATATGTCTCCTGGAAAAGTTGAGAAAGATGGAGACACTAGGAAAGGAAAAGACGAAAATACTCCCCTAATCAATGATGTAAAACACAAGGCATGAACAACTGTTAAAAGAATTCTCTATGACATTGATCAAGTCTACTATCTCTACGCCTGGCTCTTTCCTATCAGTCATTTGATACATAAACAAATAGAATAGTGTATTTCATGGGATCAATTCTTTTAGTGGCGTGCTTTCCCTTTGACCACTACATATGCTTTTATGTGTTTGCTTTATTTTCAGGCGGCGTCACATCAGAACACCCTCATCTCGGCAGATCTTTGCCTTAAGGAACCCTACCTCGGCCCTTGATCAACTGTACTCTGTGTTATGGTCAACTCAGAGCCCTACATGGATCAGTGTTTCCTACCGCCTCTCTCCCGTGCGTTGCTCATGTCAGGGAGTATAGTCCACCGAGTGAACAGTAAGCAGTCTTCCCAAAGCATCAGATATGAAAAGGAGGAGACGCGGGGTTGGGTGTGGGACCCCATTCCGTGCCTCAGTGCAGACAAGCTAGAGGTCAATGCATCCCTCCAGAGACTGGGAGAAAAACAGGAGGTTATGAGCACGAGGTTCCCTCTGCAGGCCTTGAAGCAGGGACCTGGAATCAAACTGCTGACACCGTGGATCGTGGTTGGTTTGACAGGGAACTCACGAGGAAGATAAGGACGTGAAATAATGAAAATCATAAGAACAGCAGCGAACACTTCTACTGAGCCAAGGACTGCACCCTGAATGTAAACTCTGTGCTGGAACATATCTTAACTCACATGACCCTGAAAGCATCCCGACGTAGTCAATGTTGTTCTTTGCACCATTTGCTAGATGAAGAGACTGGGTACAGTGGCTAGAAAACTCAGCCAGGTTACAAAGCGGATAAATGGCCGAGCCCAAGCTCAGTGCTCCTCTGTGATGCTCTTGGACTACAACTCCAAGTGAAGTCTCTAACGACTATCTCCGCTCGCACTGCCAACACCATCGTCCTCCGTGGAGTGGATGGAGGCAGGCGTGGGCAGGGCAGGGAGCCGGGTGTGGCAGGCCGCCAGATCTAAGGTCTGGCACACAGGTTGCCAGGTGGCTCCCTCCTCTGAGGGGGCCCAGCACACGCCCCAGGGGACTTGGCGGCAGGCCCCAGGGCCCTTTCCCCCGGATCTTGTCCACTTGAAAGGGGCCTGGCCCAGGTGGCCGGTTGGGCTGGTTGGCCAGCCTCCTTTGGACAAAGCAGGCGAGCCCAGCCAGCCTTCCAGTCGCCCCCGGCGTGGCACCAGCGCCCTCAGGCCGAGGGCCTCACGCGTGCCCTCCAACGCGGATTTCTCCTCAGAGCCGTGGCCTGGGCACTAGGAAGGCCAGGCCCTCCCGACTCCAGAGATGATGCTGGGACCCGTCGCCGGAAGGGCCTGCCCGTGTGGCAGCGGCTCCCCAAGCCGGCGGCCTGCTGGGGCCTCACTCACTGCTTGGCCATAAGCCTGTCTCGGCCCTTCGGATTCCACAGAGCCTTTCCTCCACCTGGCTGGAGTCGACAAGTGCGGGCGTGGGGTGAGGCCGTGGTTTTGCCTTTCCAGGAAGAAATGAGGCCCGGGCAAAAGCAGCTGGCCGAGGCAGAGCCTTGACCTGGCACCCCAGTCGGCCTTTGGCCACCAGGTCCAGACCACCGCTTCCAAAGAAGGGAAGCGGCCGGCCAGCTGATTGCAAGTGGGGGATGGGAGGGAGACAACAGCTGAAGCCAAGTCCAGCAGGGCGTTGGCGTTCCTTCTTCAGCTGGGACTGGCCTGGCCTGGCGGGTGGGCGGGGCCTTCACTGAGGACCCCCGAGGCCCGCCCTAGGCCCTGGCGGTGGCGGGTGGCGCATGCGCCCTTGGCCTCAGGGGTTGAACCCAAGCCCACAGGGCACTCAAAGCAGCCGGAGAAAGAAGGGGCCAGGGGAGAGGAAGGCAGGTAGGCGAGGCGGGCAGGGCTCGCCCACCTCTTCTCCTCAGGTCCCCGAGAGAGAAAGAGAGAGAGAGAGAGAGAGAGAGTGAGAGACAGACAGACAGACAGGCAGGGAAAGAGTGAGAGATCCCTGACCTCTGAGTATCTGCATCCACCACTGCTGCCAACTCACAGGCCATCCCACTTCCCCCCCTCCATCCCCATCCCCAGGCGCGGCCCCCCGGGGCCAGCCACACCACGGAGAGGCCCCTTCATGGTCACCTCCGTGCTGTCCCTTCCGGGCCTGACCCCACTGCAGGGGAACCGGTTCAGACAATCCAATCGTCTACATGTCCCTCTCCATGACAATTGTCTTCTCCAGTGTCACATGCCCAAACCGCACCCCCAACATCCTCCTTTGTCTGCAGCTGGAGATAGGAGGAGAATCTCTGCCATTGTGTTGAGAGACTCAGTTTCGCGGGTTTCTCCCCTGTACACGTGTTCTGAAGCTGGGTATTATTTTCTCCAGCGAACCTGTCTTGTGAAGGATTTGGCCAGCCATAAGAAGCTTCAGGGAAGAGGCGGAGGGGCTTCTCTCTCCGCCCCCGACAGCCCTGAGCTGGGTCAGTGCCTCAGACCTGGCCAGGGGCAGCCCATCCCCCGGCGCCCTCTCCCGGGGCATCCCAGGAAAGCTTCACAGCCAGCCCCACCCCACTCGCCACTGCCAGGACCATCGGCCTCCCTCGGGAGGACGGGGCAGGACAGGGAACCGGGTGTGGGAGGCCGCCAGATCTCAGCTCTGGCACACAGGCTGCCAGGCTGCCTGGTCCTCTGAGGGGGCCCAGCACACGCCCCAGGAAACTTGGCGGCAGGCCCCGGGGCTCTCTCCTCTGGAACTCGTCCACTTGAAAGGGGCCTGGCCCAGGTGGCTGGTTCGACCGGTTGGAAAGAAATCTTTTTCTTCTCTGAGAGACTGTTGCTTGTCATCTCCTGGACATGAGATGACAGACAATTGTTCCCATTTCCCTTTCTACTTGAAACCTGATGGATACATTGCCCACTGCCTTTAGAGACTGCAGGTCTTTCTGAAACTCTTTTCAGTGCGCTGGCTTACTTCAGCATCATTTCATTGTTCCATCCGAAATTCCTTTCAGTTGGATCTATTTTCCTTTCTAATCCTTTTGTATACCTAGATATTTAAAAGCTGCTCAAATCTGTAGTGGAGAAAAGTTGGGTTACAACTCTTTCAGACAGCATGTAAACCCACATTTTAGGGTTTCTACACAAAACGTCTCTGCCATGTTTCTAGCAGCTCTCCTTCCATATATTTTCCTCCAGGACTTCCTGTGACAAAATTGCCTTTCTAAAAGCCAGTCCTCCGTTCACTCTCTTGGCCAGTCACGTTTCCATAGAAAGAAAAAGGACTGGATTTTCCAAAGATGCAACAAGAATGATCAAGTCCCGATTCACACCTAGATATCCTGCTCCTGTTCTCCATGAATTGCAAAATTGAAGTTAATTATCTCGTTCATTTTGTCTAAATCTATTGGGTCACTTTGGCACTGAGCCCCTAAGCTGGTCCACAGCCTGCTTCAGCAGACACCAAACTCTCTCTCAAGTGCCTGCATTCGTGTGCTGAGTAGGTATTGTATTTATTTAGATCGTATTCAACAAAAGATCTTCACGGATTCACTCAAGTACTTAAGCATCTACTATGTGCCCAAAGGTCTTGAAATGTTGGGGGTCTGCAAGGAAGACAGATATGCCTAAACAGATAAATTACACTACTGAAATCATTTGAATGAAAGAGATGTGAATAAACTGCCGTGGGACTCCAGGCAAAGAACCCCCATGGGTTGACCTACAACTAAGAGATACAGCTCTGTCCTGGGGCTCTGAGGAGAAAAACAGCCACCATGGGGGGTGGACAGGCTCTGTACCATCTAAGGAAAGGAAAAGGAAGGGAGAGAAGATAAAGAGAAAACAAGAGAAACGGAAAGGTTTTCTTCTTCTGAGTGTTTCTGCCACCCACTTTTGGAGCACACTGCTTGCTGATGTCCTTTCCGGCCAGTCTTATCCTTCAGCCGGCTTCAGGAGACTTCACCAATTCGATTGTAAGGAGCTGGGCTCCTCCGTGCAGGCAATGCCAACTCCGGAGGGAGCCAGGAGGGGAGCCAAAGATTCACAGGACTCTGCAAGCCCTTCTGCAGCTCACTGGTGTGGAGGGGCACCGAGGCTTCACCTTGGCCTCTGTCTCCAAGTTCACATAAAGGAGGGTCGGTTCCTTCCTCGCTAGATGAGCGTGGAGAGAAACCTCCTTCACAGAAGGGATTATGGAATAATTAAAGTCAGAGCCTTGAACAAGGCAAAGGGTTAGCACCATGAATCTGAAGTGACTGGACATGTGAATTAGTAACCAGTAGGACGAGGAGCTGAGGACAAAAAAAGAAAAAAGGCAAGAAACCAGTTCTCGATTTTCTAAGATGGAAATGCAAGTCTTTCTTCTTCCAAAAGAAAAAAGTCATTGAACCCTTTCCTTGAAAATAAAACTGAAAGGGGCCACATGTTGCAAAGAAGGGTTTTAACCGTGATGTCACTACACAATCATGTGTAGCCATCAGTTGTTAAGTGCACTGCAAATAGTTCACACCTTAACAATTATGTTACCAAAGTTCGCAGTTGAGAAATATAGACACACACACATATACATATATATACATGTAAGAAAAGAGTAGAGTGTGTGCCAATTGCTCACTGTACTATTGACAATATCACTCTTACAACTGAAAGCATGACTAGGAGAGAGAAGGTGGTGTGACCCTAGATTGCTAGAGTCACAGCAAGAAAAGTTAAGAAAGTGCCATCAGGTCATTTGGACAAAAGAATGCTATATGGCTGTTGGGTTTATAAGAGATCCATTGGAGAAAAACAAGTCACTACATTAAATTATTTTCTACTTACCTGCATCACCCTCTCCAAGAACACATATTCTAAAATGAGACAAGTTATTACATTAAAAATGACCGGCTCTGGCATTTGGAAAACTACACCAAATAATGAAGTAAAAACTGGGTTACAAACATCCTGGTATCAACTCCAACTACCGTCTTTTACCAAACTAAAACTCTAATGATCACTAATTCACTTGCAATCTAGTGCTCCTCCCATATACAAAATCAACAACTTCCAATGTGTCATAACTTTTTTAAAATTTCCCTAACATTTTAGAGGATAATGTAAATATGTCTCCTGGAAAAGTTGAGAAAGATGGAGACACTAGGAAAGGAAAAGACGAAAATACTCCCCTAATCAATGATGTAAAACACAAGGCATGAACAACTGTGAAAAGAATTCTCTATGACATTGATCAAGTCTACTATCTCTACGCCTGGCTCTTTCCTATCAGTCATTTGATACATAAACAAATAGAATAGTGTATTTCATGGGATCAATTCTTTTAGTGGCGTGCTTTCCCTTTGACCACTACATATGCTTTTATGTGTTTGCTTTATTTTCAGGCGGCGTCACATCAGAACACCCTCATCTCGGCAGATCTTTGCCTTAAGGAACCCTACCTCGGCCCTTGATCAACTGTACTCTGTGTTATGGTCAACTCAGAGCCCTACATGGATCAGTGTTTCCTACCGCCTCTCTCCCGTGCGTTGCTCATGTCAGGGAGTATAGTCCACCGAGTGAACAGTAAGCAGTCTTCCCAAAGCATCAGATATGAAAAGGAGGAGACGCGGGGTTGGGTGTGGGACCCCATTCCGTGCCTCAGTGCAGACAAGCTAGAGGTCAATGCATCCCTCCAGAGACTGGGAGAAAAACAGGAGGTTATGAGCACGAGGTTCCCTCTGCAGGCCTTGAAGCAGGGACCTGGAATCAAACTGCTGACACCGTGGATCGTGGTTGGTTTGACAGGGAACTCACGAGGAAGATAAGGACGTGAAATAATGAAAATCATAAGAACAGCAGCGAACACTTCTACTGAGCCAAGGACTGCACCCTGAATGTAAACTCTGTGCTGGAACATATCTTAACTCACATGACCCTGAAAGCATCCCGACGTAGTCAATGTTGTTCTTTGCACCATTTGCTAGATGAAGAGACTGGGTACAGTGGCTAGAAAACTCAGCCAGGTTACAAAGCGGATAAATGGCCGAGCCCAAGCTCAGTGCTCCTCTGTGATGCTCTTGGACTACAACTCCAAGTGAAGTCTCTAACGACTATCTCCGCTCGCACTGCCAACACCATCGTCCTCCGTGGAGTGGATGGAGGCAGGCGTGGGCAGGGCAGGGAGCCGGGTGTGGCAGGCCGCCAGATCTAAGGTCTGGCACACAGGTTGCCAGGTGGCTCCCTCCTCTGAGGGGGCCCAGCACACGCCCCAGGGGACTTGGCGGCAGGCCCCAGGGCCCTTTCCCCCGGATCTTGTCCACTTGAAAGGGGCCTGGCCCAGGTGGCCGGTTGGGCTGGTTGGCCAGCCTCCTTTGGACAAAGCAGGCGAGCCCAGCCAGCCTTCCAGTCGCCCCCGGCGTGGCACCAGCGCCCTCAGGCCGAGGGCCTCACGCGTGCCCTCCAACGCGGATTTCTCCTCAGAGCCGTGGCCTGGGCACTAGGAAGGCCAGGCCCTCCCGACTCCAGAGATGATGCTGGGACCCGTCGCCGGAAGGGCCTGCCCGTGTGGCAGCGGCTCCCCAAGCCGGCGGCCTGCTGGGGCCTCACTCACTGCTTGGCCATAAGCCTGTCTCGGCCCTTCGGATTCCACAGAGCCTTTCCTCCACCTGGCTGGAGTCGACAAGTGCGGGCGTGGGGTGAGGCCGTGGTTTTGCCTTTCCAGGAAGAAATGAGGCCCGGGCAAAAGCAGCTGGCCGAGGCAGAGCCTTGACCTGGCACCCCAGTCGGCCTTTGGCCACCAGGTCCAGACCACCGCTTCCAAAGAAGGGAAGCGGCCGGCCAGCTGATTGCAAGTGGGGGATGGGAGGGAGACAACAGCTGAAGCCAAGTCCAGCAGGGCGTTGGCGTTCCTTCTTCAGCTGGGACTGGCCTGGCCTGGCGGGCGGGCGGGGCCTTCACTGAGGACCCCCGAGGCCCGCCCTAGGCCCTGGCGGTGGCGGGTGGCGCATGCGCCCTTGGCCTCAGGGGTTGAACCCAAGCCCACAGGGCACTCAAAGCAGCCGGAGAAAGAAGGGGCCAGGGGAGAGGAAGGCAGGTAGGCGAGGCGGGCAGGGCTCGCCCACCTCTTCTCCTCAGGTCCCCGAGAGAGAAAGAGAGAGAGAGAGAGAGAGAGAGTGAGAGACAGACAGACAGACAGGCAGGGAAAGAGTGAGAGATCCCTGACCTCTGAGTATCTGCATCCACCACTGCTGCCAACTCACAGGCCATCCCACTTCCCCCCCTCCATCCCCATCCCCAGGCGCGGCCCCCCGGGGCCAGCCACACCACGGAGAGGCCCCTTCATGGTCACCTCCGTGCTGTCCCTTCCGGGCCTGACCCCACTGCAGGGGAACCGGTTCAGACAATCCAATCGTCTACATGTCCCTCTCCATGACAATTGTCTTCTCCAGTGTCACATGCCCAAACCGCACCCCCAACATCCTCCTTTGTCTGCAGCTGGAGATAGGAGGAGAATCTCTGCCATTGTGTTGAGAGACTCAGTTTCGCGGGTTTCTCCCCTGTACACGTGTTCTGAAGCTGGGTATTATTTTCTCCAGCGAACCTGTCTTGTGAAGGATTTGGCCAGCCATAAGAAGCTTCAGGGAAGAGGCGGAGGGGCTTCTCTCTCCGCCCCCGACAGCCCTGAGCTGGGTCAGTGCCTCAGACCTGGCCAGGGGCAGCCCATCCCCCGGCGCCCTCTCCCGGGGCATCCCAGGAAAGCTTCACAGCCAGCCCCACCCCACTCGCCACTGCCAGGACCATCGGCCTCCCTCGGGAGGACGGGGCAGGACAGGGAACCGGGTGTGGGAGGCCGCCAGATCTCAGCTCTGGCACACAGGCTGCCAGGCTGCCTGGTCCTCTGAGGGGGCCCAGCACACGCCCCAGGAAACTTGGCGGCAGGCCCCGGGGCTCTCTCCTCTGGAACTCGTCCACTTGAAAGGGGCCTGGCCCAGGTGGCTGGTTCGACCGGTTGGAAAGAAATCTTTTTCTTCTCTGAGAGACTGTTGCTTGTCATCTCCTGGACATGAGATGACAGACAATTGTTCCCATTTCCCTTTCTACTTGAAACCTGATGGATACATTGCCCACTGCCTTTAGAGACTGCAGGTCTTTCTGAAACTCTTTTCAGTGCGCTGGCTTACTTCAGCATCATTTCATTGTTCCATCCGAAATTCCTTTCAGTTGGATCTATTTTCCTTTCTAATCCTTTTGTATACCTAGATATTTAAAAGCTGCTCAAATCTGTAGTGGAGAAAAGTTGGGTTACAACTCTTTCAGACAGCATGTAAACCCACATTTTAGGGTTTCTACACAAAACGTCTCTGCCATGTTTCTAGCAGCTCTCCTTCCATATATTTTCCTCCAGGACTTCCTGTGACAAAATTGCCTTTCTAAAAGCCAGTCCTCCGTTCACTCTCTTGGCCAGTCACGTTTCCATAGAAAGAAAAAGGACTGGATTTTCCAAAGATGCAACAAGAATGATCAAGTCCCGATTCACACCTAGATATCCTGCTCCTGTTCTCCATGAATTGCAAAATTGAAGTTAATTATCTCGTTCATTTTGTCTAAATCTATTGGGTCACTTTGGCACTGAGCCCCTAAGCTGGTCCACAGCCTGCTTCAGCAGACACCAAACTCTCTCTCAAGTGCCTGCATTCGTGTGCTGAGTAGGTATTGTATTTATTTAGATCGTATTCAACAAAAGATCTTCACGGATTCACTCAAGTACTTAAGCATCTACTATGTGCCCAAAGGTCTTGAAATGTTGGGGGTCTGCAAGGAAGACAGATATGCCTAAACAGATAAATTACACTACTGAAATCATTTGAATGAAAGAGATGTGAATAAACTGCCGTGGGACTCCAGGCAAAGAACCCCCATGGGTTGACCTACAACTAAGAGATACAGCTCTGTCCTGGGGCTCTGAGGAGAAAAACAGCCACCATGGGGGGTGGACAGGCTCTGTACCATCTAAGGAAAGGAAAAGGAAGGGAGAGAAGATAAAGAGAAAACAAGAGAAACGGAAAGGTTTTCTTCTTCTGAGTGTTTCTGCCACCCACTTTTGGAGCACACTGCTTGCTGATGTCCTTTCCGGCCAGTCTTATCCTTCAGCCGGCTTCAGGAGACTTCACCAATTCGATTGTAAGGAGCTGGGCTCCTCCGTGCAGGCAATGCCAACTCCGGAGGGAGCCAGGAGGGGAGCCAAAGATTCACAGGACTCTGCAGCCCTTCTGCAGCTCACTGGTGTGGAGGGGCACCGAGGCTTCACCTTGGCCTCTGTCTCCAAGTTCACATAAAGGAGGGTCGGTTCCTTCCTCGCTAGATGAGCGTGGAGAGAAACCTCCTTCACAGAAGGGATTATGGAATAATTAAAGTCAGAGCCTTGAACAAGGCAAAGGGTTAGCACCATGAATCTGAAGTGACTGGACATGTGAATTAGTAACCAGTAGGACGAGGAGCTGAGGACAAAAAAAGAAAAAAGGCAAGAAACCAGTTCTCGATTTTCTAAGATGGAAATGCAAGTCTTTCTTCTTCCAAAAGAAAAAAGTCATTGAACCCTTTCCTTGAAAATAAAACTGAAAGGGGCCACATGTTGCAAAGAAGGGTTTTAACCGTGATGTCACTACACAATCATGTGTAGCCATCAGTTGTTAAGTGCACTGCAAATAGTTCACACCTTAACAATTATGTTACCAAAGTTCGCAGTTGAGAAATATAGACACACACACATATACATATATATACATGTAAGAAAAGAGTAGAGTGTGTGCCAATTGCTCACTGTACTATTGACAATATCACTCTTACAACTGAAAGCATGACTAGGAGAGAGAAGGTGGTGTGACCCTAGATTGCTAGAGTCACAGCAAGAAAAGTTAAGAAAGTGCCATCAGGTCATTTGGACAAAAGAATGCTATATGGCTGTTGGGTTTATAAGAGATCCATTGGAGAAAAACAAGTCACTACATTAAATTATTTTCTACTTACCTGCATCACCCTCTCCAAGAACACATATTCTAAAATGAGACAAGTTATTACATTAAAAATGACCGGCTCTGGCATTTGGAAAACTACACCAAATAATGAAGTAAAAACTGGGTTACAAACATCCTGGTATCAACTCCAACTACCGTCTTTTACCAAACTAAAACTCTAATGATCACTAATTCACTTGCAATCTAGTGCTCCTCCCATATACAAAATCAACAACTTCCAATGTGTCATAACTTTTTTAAAATTTCCCTAACATTTTAGAGGATAATGTAAATATGTCTCCTGGAAAAGTTGAGAAAGATGGAGACACTAGGAAAGGAAAAGACGAAAATACTCCCCTAATCAATGATGTAAAACACAAGGCATGAACAACTGTGAAAAGAATTCTCTATGACATTGATCAAGTCTACTATCTCTACGCCTGGCTCTTTCCTATCAGTCATTTGATACATAAACAAATAGAATAGTGTATTTCATGGGATCAATTCTTTTAGTGGCGTGCTTTCCCTTTGACCACTACATATGCTTTTATGTGTTTGCTTTATTTTCAGGCGGCGTCACATCAGAACACCCTCATCTCGGCAGATCTTTGCCTTAAGGAACCCTACCTCGGCCCTTGATCAACTGTACTCTGTGTTATGGTCAACTCAGAGCCCTACATGGATCAGTGTTTCCTACCGCCTCTCTCCCGTGCGTTGCTCATGTCAGGGAGTATAGTCCACCGAGTGAACAGTAAGCAGTCTTCCCAAAGCATCAGATATGAAAAGGAGGAGACGCGGGGTTGGGTGTGGGACCCCATTCCGTGCCTCAGTGCAGACAAGCTAGAGGTCAATGCATCCCTCCAGAGACTGGGAGAAAAACAGGAGGTTATGAGCACGAGGTTCCCTCTGCAGGCCTTGAAGCAGGGACCTGGAATCAAACTGCTGACACCGTGGATCGTGGTTGGTTTGACAGGGAACTCACGAGGAAGATAAGGACGTGAAATAATGAAAATCATAAGAACAGCAGCGAACACTTCTACTGAGCCAAGGACTGCACCCTGAATGTAAACTCTGTGCTGGAACATATCTTAACTCACATGACCCTGAAAGCATCCCGACGTAGTCAATGTTGTTCTTTGCACCATTTGCTAGATGAAGAGACTGGGTACAGTGGCTAGAAAACTCAGCCAGGTTACAAAGCGGATAAATGGCCGAGCCCAAGCTCAGTGCTCCTCTGTGATGCTCTTGGACTACAACTCCAAGTGAAGTCTCTAACGACTATCTCCGCTCGCACTGCCAACACCATCGTCCTCCGTGGAGTGGATGGAGGCAGGCGTGGGCAGGGCAGGGAGCCGGGTGTGGCAGGCCGCCAGATCTAAGGTCTGGCACACAGGTTGCCAGGTGGCTCCCTCCTCTGAGGGGGCCCAGCACACGCCCCAGGGGACTTGGCGGCAGGCCCCAGGGCCCTTTCCCCCGGATCTTGTCCACTTGAAAGGGGCCTGGCCCAGGTGGCCGGTTGGGCTGGTTGGCCAGCCTCCTTTGGACAAAGCAGGCGAGCCCAGCCAGCCTTCCAGTCGCCCCCGGCGTGGCACCAGCGCCCTCAGGCCGAGGGCCTCACGCGTGCCCTCCAACGCGGATTTCTCCTCAGAGCCGTGGCCTGGGCACTAGGAAGGCCAGGCCCTCCCGACTCCAGAGATGATGCTGGGACCCGTCGCCGGAAGGGCCTGCCCGTGTGGCAGCGGCTCCCCAAGCCGGCGGCCTGCTGGGGCCTCACTCACTGCTTGGCCATAAGCCTGTCTCGGCCCTTCGGATTCCACAGAGCCTTTCCTCCACCTGGCTGGAGTCGACAAGTGCGGGCGTGGGGTGAGGCCGTGGTTTTGCCTTTCCAGGAAGAAATGAGGCCCGGGCAAAAGCAGCTGGCCGAGGCAGAGCCTTGACCTGGCACCCCAGTCGGCCTTTGGCCACCAGGTCCAGACCACCGCTTCCAAAGAAGGGAAGCGGCCGGCCAGCTGATTGCAAGTGGGGGATGGGAGGGAGACAACAGCTGAAGCCAAGTCCAGCAGGGCGTTGGCGTTCCTTCTTCAGCTGGGACTGGCCTGGCCTGGCGGGTGGGCGGGGCCTTCACTGAGGACCCCCGAGGCCCGCCCTAGGCCCTGGCGGTGGCGGGTGGCGCATGCGCCCTTGGCCTCAGGGGTTGAACCCAAGCCCACAGGGCACTCAAAGCAGCCGGAGAAAGAAGGGGCCAGGGGAGAGGAAGGCAGGTAGGCGAGGCGGGCAGGGCTCGCCCACCTCTTCTCCTCAGGTCCCCGAGAGAGAAAGAGAGAGAGAGAGAGAGAGAGAGTGAGAGACAGACAGACAGACAGGCAGGGAAAGAGTGAGAGATCCCTGACCTCTGAGTATCTGCATCCACCACTGCTGCCAACTCACAGGCCATCCCACTTCCCCCCCTCCATCCCCATCCCCAGGCGCGGCCCCCCGGGGCCAGCCACACCACGGAGAGGCCCCTTCATGGTCACCTCCGTGCTGTCCCTTCCGGGCCTGACCCCACTGCAGGGGAACCGGTTCAGACAATCCAATCGTCTACATGTCCCTCTCCATGACAATTGTCTTCTCCAGTCTCACATGCCCAAACCGCACCCCCAACATCCTCCTTTGTCTGCAGCTGGAGATAGGAGGAGAATCTCTGCCATTGTGTTGAGAGACTCAGTTTCGCGGGTTTCTCCCCTGTACACGTGTTCTGAAGCTGGGTATTATTTTCTCCAGCGAACCTGTCTTGTGAAGGATTTGGCCAGCCATAAGAAGCTTCAGGGAAGAGGCGGAGGGGCTTCTCTCTCCGCCCCCGACAGCCCTGAGCTGGGTCAGTGCCTCAGACCTGGCCAGGGGCAGCCCATCCCCCGGCGCCCTCTCCCGGGGCATCCCAGGAAAGCTTCACAGCCAGCCCCACCCCACTCGCCACTGCCAGGACCATCGGCCTCCCTCGGGAGGACGGGGCAGGACAGGGAACCGGGTGTGGGAGGCCGCCAGATCTCAGCTCTGGCACACAGGCTGCCAGGCTGCCTGGTCCTCTGAGGGGGCCCAGCACACGCCCCAGGAAACTTGGCGGCAGGCCCCGGGGCTCTCTCCTCTGGAACTCGTCCACTTGAAAGGGGCCTGGCCCAGGTGGCTGGTTCGACCGGTTGGAAAGAAATCTTTTTCTTCTCTGAGAGACTGTTGCTTGTCATCTCCTGGACATGAGATGACAGACAATTGTTCCCATTTCCCTTTCTACTTGAAACCTGATGGATACATTGCCCACTGCCTTTAGAGACTGCAGGTCTTTCTGAAACTCTTTTCAGTGCGCTGGCTTACTTCAGCATCATTTCATTGTTCCATCCGAAATTCCTTTCAGTTGGATCTATTTTCCTTTCTAATCCTTTTGTATACCTAGATATTTAAAAGCTGCTCAAATCTGTAGTGGAGAAAAGTTGGGTTACAACTCTTTCAGACAGCATGTAAACCCACATTTTAGGGTTTCTACACAAAACGTCTCTGCCATGTTTCTAGCAGCTCTCCTTTCATATATTTTCCTCCAGGACTTCCTGTGACAAAATTGCCTTTCTAAAAGCCAGTCCTCCGTTCACTCTCTTGGCCAGTCACGTTTCCATAGAAAGAAAAAGGACTGGATTTTCCAAAGATGCAACAAGAATGATCAAGTCCCGATTCACACCTAGATATCCTGCTCCTGTTCTCCATGAATTGCAAAATTGAAGTTAATTATCTCGTTCATTTTGTCTAAATCTATTGGGTCACTTTGGCACTGAGCCCCTAAGCTGGTCCACAGCCTGCTTCAGCAGACACCAAACTCTCTCTCAAGTGCCTGCATTCGTGTGCTGAGTAGGTATTGTATTTATTTAGATCGTATTCAACAAAAGATCTTCACGGATTCACTCAAGTACTTAAGCATCTACTATGTGCCCAAAGGTCTTGAAATGTTGGGGGTCTGCAAGGAAGACAGATATGCCTAAACAGATAAATTACACTACTGAAATCATTTGAATGAAAGAGATGTGAATAAACTGCCGTGGGACTCCAGGCAAAGAACCCCCATGGGTTGACCTACAACTAAGAGATACAGCTCTGTCCTGGGGCTCTGAGGAGAAAAACAGCCACCATGGGGGGTGGACAGGCTCTGTACCATCTAAGGAAAGGAAAAGGAAGGGAGAGAAGATAAAGAGAAAACAAGAGAAACGGAAAGGTTTTCTTCTTCTGAGTGTTTCTGCCACCCACTTTTGGAGCACACTGCTTGCTGATGTCCTTTCCGGCCAGTCTTATCCTTCAGCCGGCTTCAGGAGACTTCACCAATTCGATTGTAAGGAGCTGGGCTCCTCCGTGCAGGCAATGCCAACTCCGGAGGGAGCCAGGAGGGGAGCCAAAGATTCACAGGACTCTGCAGCCCTTCTGCAGCTCACTGGTGTGGAGGGGCACCGAGGCTTCACCTTGGCCTCTGTCTCCAAGTTCACATAAAGGAGGGTCGGTTCCTTCCTCGCTAGATGAGCGTGGAGAGAAACCTCCTTCACAGAAGGGATTATGGAATAATTAAAGTCAGAGCCTTGAACAAGGCAAAGGGTTAGCACCATGAATCTGAAGTGACTGGACATGTGAATTAGTAACCAGTAGGACGAGGAGCTGAGGACAAAAAAAGAAAAAAGGCAAGAAACCAGTTCTCGATTTTCTAAGATGGAAATGCAAGTCTTTCTTCTTCCAAAAGAAAAAAGTCATTGAACCCTTTCCTTGAAAATAAAACTGAAAGGGGCCACATGTTGCAAAGAAGGGTTTTAACCGTGATGTCACTACACAATCATGTGTAGCCATCAGTTGTTAAGTGCACTGCAAATAGTTCACACCTTAACAATTATGTTACCAAAGTTCGCAGTTGAGAAATATAGACACACACACATATACATATATATACATGTAAGAAAAGAGTAGAGTGTGTGCCAATTGCTCACTGTACTATTGACAATATCACTCTTACAACTGAAAGCATGACTAGGAGAGAGAAGGTGGTGTGACCCTAGATTGCTAGAGTCACAGCAAGAAAAGTTAAGAAAGTGCCATCAGGTCATTTGGACAAAAGAATGCTATATGGCTGTTGGGTTTATAAGAGATCCATTGGAGAAAAACAAGTCACTACATTAAATTATTTTCTACTTACCTGCATCACCCTCTCCAAGAACACATATTCTAAAATGAGACAAGTTATTACATTAAAAATGACCGGCTCTGGCATTTGGAAAACTACACCAAATAATGAAGTAAAAACTGGGTTACAAACATCCTGGTATCAACTCCAACTACCGTCTTTTACCAAACTAAAACTCTAATGATCACTAATTCACTTGCAATCTAGTGCTCCTCCCATATACAAAATCAACAACTTCCAATGTGTCATAACTTTTTTAAAATTTCCCTAACATTTTAGAGGATAATGTAAATATGTCTCCTGGAAAAGTTGAGAAAGATGGAGACACTAGGAAAGGAAAAGACGAAAATACTCCCCTAATCAATGATGTAAAACACAAGGCATGAACAACTGTGAAAAGAATTCTCTATGACATTGATCAAGTCTACTATCTCTACGCCTGGCTCTTTCCTATCAGTCATTTGATACATAAACAAATAGAATAGTGTATTTCATGGGATCAATTCTTTTAGTGGCGTGCTTTCCCTTTGACCACTACATATGCTTTTATGTGTTTGCTTTATTTTCAGGCGGCGTCACATCAGAACACCCTCATCTCGGCAGATCTTTGCCTTAAGGAACCCTACCTCGGCCCTTGATCAACTGTACTCTGTGTTATGGTCAACTCAGAGCCCTACATGGATCAGTGTTTCCTACCGCCTCTCTCCCGTGCGTTGCTCATGTCAGGGAGTATAGTCCACCGAGTGAACAGTAAGCAGTCTTCCCAAAGCATCAGATATGAAAAGGAGGAGACGCGGGGTTGGGTGTGGGACCCCATTCCGTGCCTCAGTGCAGACAAGCTAGAGGTCAATGCATCCCTCCAGAGACTGGGAGAAAAACAGGAGGTTATGAGCACGAGGTTCCCTCTGCAGGCCTTGAAGCAGGGACCTGGAATCAAACTGCTGACACCGTGGATCGTGGTTGGTTTGACAGGGAACTCACGAGGAAGATAAGGACGTGAAATAATGAAAATCATAAGAACAGCAGCGAACACTTCTACTGAGCCAAGGACTGCACCCTGAATGTAAACTCTGTGCTGGAACATATCTTAACTCACATGACCCTGAAAGCATCCCGACGTAGTCAATGTTGTTCTTTGCACCATTTGCTAGATGAAGAGACTGGGTACAGTGGCTAGAAAACTCAGCCAGGTTACAAAGCGGATAAATGGCCGAGCCCAAGCTCAGTGCTCCTCTGTGATGCTCTTGGACTACAACTCCAAGTGAAGTCTCTAACGACTATCTCCGCTCGCACTGCCAACACCATCGTCCTCCGTGGAGTGGATGGAGGCAGGCGTGGGCAGGGCAGGGAGCCGGGTGTGGCAGGCCGCCAGATCTAAGGTCTGGCACACAGGTTGCCAGGTGGCTCCCTCCTCTGAGGGGGCCCAGCACACGCCCCAGGGGACTTGGCGGCAGGCCCCAGGGCCCTTTCCCCCGGATCTTGTCCACTTGAAAGGGGCCTGGCCCAGGTGGCCGGTTGGGCTGGTTGGCCAGCCTCCTTTGGACAAAGCAGGCGAGCCCAGCCAGCCTTCCAGTCGCCCCCGGCGTGGCACCAGCGCCCTCAGGCCGAGGGCCTCACGCGTGCCCTCCAACGCGGATTTCTCCTCAGAGCCGTGGCCTGGGCACTAGGAAGGCCAGGCCCTCCCGACTCCAGAGATGATGCTGGGACCCGTCGCCGGAAGGGCCTGCCCGTGTGGCAGCGGCTCCCCAAGCCGGCGGCCTGCTGGGGCCTCACTCACTGCTTGGCCATAAGCCTGTCTCGGCCCTTCGGATTCCACAGAGCCTTTCCTCCACCTGGCTGGAGTCGACAAGTGCGGGCGTGGGGTGAGGCCGTGGTTTTGCCTTTCCAGGAAGAAATGAGGCCCGGGCAAAAGCAGCTGGCCGAGGCAGAGCCTTGACCTGGCACCCCAGTCGGCCTTTGGCCACCAGGTCCAGACCACCGCTTCCAAAGAAGGGAAGCGGCCGGCCAGCTGATTGCAAGTGGGGGATGGGAGGGAGACAACAGCTGAAGCCAAGTCCAGCAGGGCGTTGGCGTTCCTTCTTCAGCTGGGACTGGCCTGGCCTGGCGGGTGGGCGGGGCCTTCACTGAGGACCCCCGAGGCCCGCCCTAGGCCCTGGCGGTGGCGGGTGGCGCATGCGCCCTTGGCCTCAGGGGTTGAACCCAAGCCCACAGGGCACTCAAAGCAGCCGGAGAAAGAAGGGGCCAGGGGAGAGGAAGGCAGGTAGGCGAGGCGGGCAGGGCTCGCCCACCTCTTCTCCTCAGGTCCCCGAGAGAGAAAGAGAGAGAGAGAGAGAGAGAGAGTGAGAGACAGACAGACAGACAGGCAGGGAAAGAGTGAGAGATCCCTGACCTCTGAGTATCTGCATCCACCACTGCTGCCAACTCACAGGCCATCCCACTTCCCCCCCTCCATCCCCATCCCCAGGCGCGGCCCCCCGGGGCCAGCCACACCACGGAGAGGCCCCTTCATGGTCACCTCCGTGCTGTCCCTTCCGGGCCTGACCCCACTGCAGGGGAACCGGTTCAGACAATCCAATCGTCTACATGTCCCTCTCCATGACAATTGTCTTCTCCAGTCTCACATGCCCAAACCGCACCCCCAACATCCTCCTTTGTCTGCAGCTGGAGATAGGAGGAGAATCTCTGCCATTGTGTTGAGAGACTCAGTTTCGCGGGTTTCTCCCCTGTACACGTGTTCTGAAGCTGGGTATTATTTTCTCCAGCGAACCTGTCTTGTGAAGGATTTGGCCAACCATAAGAAGCTTCAGGGAAGAGGCGGAGGGGCTTCTCTCTCCGCCCCCGACAGCCCTGAGCTGGGTCAGTGCCTCAGACCTGGCCAGGGGCAGCCCATCCCCCGGCGCCCTCTCCCGGGGCATCCCAGGAAAGCTTCACAGCCAGCCCCACCCCACTCGCCACTGCCAGGACCATCGGCCTCCCTCGGGAGGACGGGGCAGGACAGGGAACCGGGTGTGGGAGGCCGCCAGATCTCAGCTCTGGCACACAGGCTGCCAGGCTGCCTGGTCCTCTGAGGGGGCCCAGCACACGCCCCAGGAAACTTGGCGGCAGGCCCCGGGGCTCTCTCCTCTGGAACTCGTCCACTTGAAAGGGGCCTGGCCCAGGTGGCTGGTTCGACCGGTTGGAAAGAAATCTTTTTCTTCTCTGAGAGACTGTTGCTTGTCATCTCCTGGACATGAGATGACAGACAATTGTTCCCATTTCCCTTTCTACTTGAAACCTGATGGATACATTGCCCACTGCCTTTAGAGACTGCAGGTCTTTCTGAAACTCTTTTCAGTGCGCTGGCTTACTTCAGCATCATTTCATTGTTCCATCCGAAATTCCTTTCAGTTGGATCTATTTTCCTTTCTAATCCTTTTGTATACCTAGATATTTAAAAGCTGCTCAAATCTGTAGTGGAGAAAAGTTGGGTTACAACTCTTTCAGACAGCATGTAAACCCACATTTTAGGGTTTCTACACAAAACGTCTCTGCCATGTTTCTAGCAGCTCTCCTTCCATATATTTTCCTCCAGGACTTCCTGTGACAAAATTGCCTTTCTAAAAGCCAGTCCTCCGTTCACTCTCTTGGCCAGTCACGTTTCCATAGAAAGAAAAAGGACTGGATTTTCCAAAGATGCAACAAGAATGATCAAGTCCCGATTCACACCTAGATATCCTGCTCCTGTTCTCCATGAATTGCAAAATTGAAGTTAATTATCTCGTTCATTTTGTCTAAATCTATTGGGTCACTTTGGCACTGAGCCCCTAAGCTGGTCCACAGCCTGCTTCAGCAGACACCAAACTCTCTCTCAAGTGCCTGCATTCGTGTGCTGAGTAGGTATTGTATTTATTTAGATCGTATTCAACAAAAGATCTTCACGGATTCACTCAAGTACTTAAGCATCTACTATGTGCCCAAAGGTCTTGAAATGTTGGGGGTCTGCAAGGAAGACAGATATGCCTAAACAGATAAATTACACTACTGAAATCATTTGAATGAAAGAGATGTGAATAAACTGCCGTGGGACTCCAGGCAAAGAACCCCCATGGGTTGACCTACAACTAAGAGATACAGCTCTGTCCTGGGGCTCTGAGGAGAAAAACAGCCACCATGGGGGGTGGACAGGCTCTGTACCATCTAAGGAAAGGAAAAGGAAGGGAGAGAAGATAAAGAGAAAACAAGAGAAACGGAAAGGTTTTCTTCTTCTGAGTGTTTCTGCCACCCACTTTTGGAGCACACTGCTTGCTGATGTCCTTTCCGGCCAGTCTTATCCTTCAGCCGGCTTCAGGAGACTTCACCAATTCGATTGTAAGGAGCTGGGCTCCTCCGTGCAGGCAATGCCAACTCCGGAGGGAGCCAGGAGGGGAGCCAAAGATTCACAGGACTCTGCAAGCCCTTCTGCAGCTCACTGGTGTGGAGGGGCACCGAGGCTTCACCTTGGCCTCTGTCTCCAAGTTCACATAAAGGAGGGTCGGTTCCTTCCTCGCTAGATGAGCGTGGAGAGAAACCTCCTTCACAGAAGGGATTATGGAATAATTAAAGTCAGAGCCTTGAACAAGGCAAAGGGTTAGCACCATGAATCTGAAGTGACTGGACATGTGAATTAGTAACCAGTAGGACGAGGAGCTGAGGACAAAAAAAGAAAAAAGGCAAGAAACCAGTTCTCGATTTTCTAAGATGGAAATGCAAGTCTTTCTTCTTCCAAAAGAAAAAAGTCATTGAACCCTTTCCTTGAAAATAAAACTGAAAGGGGCCACATGTTGCAAAGAAGGGTTTTAACCGTGATGTCACTACACAATCATGTGTAGCCATCAGTTGTTAAGTGCACTGCAAATAGTTCACACCTTAACAATTATGTTACCAAAGTTCGCAGTTGAGAAATATAGACACACACACATATACATATATATACATGTAAGAAAAGAGTAGAGTGTGTGCCAATTGCTCACTGTACTATTGACAATATCACTCTTACAACTGAAAGCATGACTAGGAGAGAGAAGGTGGTGTGACCCTAGATTGCTAGAGTCACAGCAAGAAAAGTTAAGAAAGTGCCATCAGGTCATTTGGACAAAAGAATGCTATATGGCTGTTGGGTTTATAAGAGATCCATTGGAGAAAAACAAGTCACTACATTAAATTATTTTCTACTTACCTGCATCACCCTCTCCAAGAACACATATTCTAAAATGAGACAAGTTATTACATTAAAAATGACCGGCTCTGGCATTTGGAAAACTACACCAAATAATGAAGTAAAAACTGGGTTACAAACATCCTGGTATCAACTCCAACTACCGTCTTTTACCAAACTAAAACTCTAATGATCACTAATTCACTTGCAATCTAGTGCTCCTCCCATATACAAAATCAACAACTTCCAATGTGTCATAACTTTTTTAAAATTTCCCTAACATTTTAGAGGATAATGTAAATATGTCTCCTGGAAAAGTTGAGAAAGATGGAGACACTAGGAAAGGAAAAGACGAAAATACTCCCCTAATCAATGATGTAAAACACAAGGCATGAACAACTGTTAAAAGAATTCTCTATGACATTGATCAAGTCTACTATCTCTACGCCTGGCTCTTTCCTATCAGTCATTTGATACATAAACAAATAGAATAGTGTATTTCATGGGATCAATTCTTTTAGTGGCGTGCTTTCCCTTTGACCACTACATATGCTTTTATGTGTTTGCTTTATTTTCAGGCGGCGTCACATCAGAACACCCTCATCTCGGCAGATCTTTGCCTTAAGGAACCCTACCTCGGCCCTTGATCAACTGTACTCTGTGTTATGGTCAACTCAGAGCCCTACATGGATCAGTGTTTCCTACCGCCTCTCTCCCGTGCGTTGCTCATGTCAGGGAGTATAGTCCACCGAGTGAACAGTAAGCAGTCTTCCCAAAGCATCAGATATGAAAAGGAGGAGACGCGGGGTTGGGTGTGGGACCCCATTCCGTGCCTCAGTGCAGACAAGCTAGAGGTCAATGCATCCCTCCAGAGACTGGGAGAAAAACAGGAGGTTATGAGCACGAGGTTCCCTCTGCAGGCCTTGAAGCAGGGACCTGGAATCAAACTGCTGACACCGTGGATCGTGGTTGGTTTGACAGGGAACTCACGAGGAAGATAAGGACGTGAAATAATGAAAATCATAAGAACAGCAGC